>NW_027367892.1:0-53961 GCF_046119375.1 Phyllobates terribilis | reverse complement strand
TAGAGATGATCACAAAAACAACAAACAATGAACTAGGTTAGGTTAGACTAATTACTTGTGTTTGATGTATGTGTTTGTGTCACTCTTGTCAAGTATGTTCCTCTCACTTGTTGGCTATGTCTTGCTACCTTGTAGATGCAATAATTCAAGTGTGAATAATGGAATCTTGGTGCACTAAAGGTGATAAAAAATTAGTGAGCAAAGTAGGATAGTTGTAATGAAGATCACTTGCAAGAATAGTAAGGCAAGTTATGTGTATAAGCTCAAAGGGACTTATGAACTTTTACCTCAGTTGGGACACCTAAAGAAGCCTTTAATTAACCGTGGTTGGCTCAGATATGTCCTTGAGAATGAGGGTAGGAAATTTTTTTAACCCAAGGTATGTAACCGGGTCTTAAGGCAAGGGGTGGGGGTTTAGGCTAGGGTGTGAGGGGCATATGGCAATCTCCTTCTCCCCCTTAATCCTAATGTTATTATCTCACTTGGACATGTACATAATGTTGCACAAAGAGTTGTTACAAAAGAATGTCACAAGGTAAGTTTTTGGTCACTTAGAAACTCACACCGGGCGGGGATGGTTAAAAATGGTCAAGTATTGAATTTCAAGTTGGTTTTTCTTTCCCCTTTGATGTAACATTGGGACCACCAACTGTGATAATTTATAGTAGGTCCGTTTGGGTGGAAAACGCACCAGAGATTAGGCCAAAGGCACGAGTCATATCAATAGGGTTGGTGTGCCAAAAAGCTAGGGCGGCTATAATCCAGCGGTTTTTGATTGAAAATGGCTAAGCAATGAGTTTCAAGGTGGTTCTTCTTCCCTTTTTGATGCCACCTATGTAATTCCAACTGTAATAACTTGTAGTAGGGCTGTTTGTGTGGGAAAGTCACCAGAAAATTAGGCCAAAGGCACGAGTCAAATCAAGTGTGCTGGCGTGCCAAAAAGCTTGGTCGGCTATAATCCAGTGGATAATAAAGTGTTTTTGGCTGTTTGGGATGCAGTTTTGTCTTTGCTCTACAGATCGTTTTCCTTGACCAAATTGCTTGATTTTTCTTGCCCTCTACAATTAAACATTAGTCCTTCAAGGTGATCTTGAGTGTTCTTGATGGGGTTGTGTTTTTCTGGGTGAAATAAGGCTTAGAAGTTGGCTTCTTGCTCAGTTTTGCAAGCATCCGGGTAGGGTTTTGGCTAGGCAATTCTCATAGACATCCCTTCCTCTTGCTTGGCTAATCTTTGGGCTCCTTAAAGCACTAAACTTCAACTATATTCCTGCAAAATTACACTCAAACACTCATGAGAAAAGACCAAGAACAACAAGCACAAAAATGGTGGTTTTCAAGGATTTTCAAGGTTGTTTTGGGTTGTTGTCTTGCAAGCTTGCAAGATCAACTTGTTTTTGGGTTTTAAAAGTGAAAATGGTTGATGAATCATCTGAGCTCTGATACCACTTGATATAGGGATTCCCTACTATGGCTCGGACCTAGATTCATAACCATTCACTAAGCTAGAACAGGTGTTCTAGGATGGTGTTCTAACTTGTTCAAGATCAAGGAAGAAAAAGAGAAAATAGAATGGGGTTGAGAAATCAGAAAAGGATAGGTGCTTGAGTTGATTTACTCTATCTAAACTAAGCACCTTGGACTTAACCTCAACACAATAGCAAGAAGAGTAAGAACAACAACAAACTTTCACTCAACATAAAGGGAGATAGTACAACCCTAAACACCGAGAGCTTCCCAAGTATTCAAGCTTACACAATCAAGATTAAATGAACAAGGTATTTAGGCAACAAGGTGGCAGATTCAATCTGCATCTACACTAAGGTTTTGGCCCTTGAGAACACTAGGGTTTCAATTCAATCAAAGGCCCTTTTGGTTAGGTCATTTTTGGCTTTTATACCTCCAATTACCAAGGCCTTATACCAGCTGCAAGCTCAACAAAATAGGTCCAAAATACCCTTAGGAAAGTGTCTTAAAAGAGTTAGGGAAAAGGGGTAGAATTTCACACTTTTACAACCTTGTCGGGTAAGGTGTAAAAGTGTGATAGTTTCACAAAAGTGACAATTGAAGCCATGATCTTGATCTTGGATGGCCTTGATGTCTTCATTGGATTTTTTGGGGATATGTACCTATTCCACATACTAGAATGGTGGAATCAATGGGTTCCATTTGGTGTGTTGAAACCAAACCCAAAATGGCCTTCAGAAAGTGTGTTTTGTTATCCGGATAGTTTCACAACATGTGACTTTTCAGCCATGATGATGGCCTTGAATGGACGATTTGTCTTCATGAATGTTGTAGGAGATTGTCTTTTCTATAGCATACTAGAAGATGGGAGACAAAGGGGATCATCTTATGTGTTACGTCCAAGATCAAAGTGGCCTCCTTGATCATGTCTTCTAGTCTCTTTGTCATAGCTCTTATGATGGGTCCTTGACTTGTTTTCCTTGAGGATGCTCCTGCATCATATACGAGGGTTAATTTTGCCATCTAATAAAAAGGAGGTTAGTTACCTAGTTTCATCTATACTTGTGGTCTATATAGAAAAAAATTTCTAAAAATAATTATAACTATATTATAATGTGATTTTATTTGACACATCTCCAAAACCAATAATATTCCTTTCTAAAAACAATTCCACTATAATTGATAATGGTTTTGAAACAAACAAACCTTTATCCAGTTCCCCCTTAATAGCTCCACCGATGTTCAACCTCTATCCCCTCTACACCTTGCTAATCCCGACATCTCAAACACACCCATTCTTGCGAAGAAGTATGACAGACATAACACGAGTGCCAAAAAGACTCTTGATAAGCTTATTCATTTAATAGAGACTAACACCCTTTAAGCGAAGAGTTTCTAGAAGTTGAACAAGTGATGGTTTGAGCTAGAGTGTGTAACTAGCTAGCTCAAACATTTCGCTTGTTTTTGATGATGATAAAACTAAGTATTTGATGTTCATTATGTGTGATAAGCATTCCAAGTATAGCTCGAGGAGTTATAATAGTAGCTTTGACACGAGAGGACTAGTTGATTCCACGAGAAAACTAGCTTGAGGCCTAGGGGGGAAAGCTGAATCTCACCAAGGCAGAATAAGTGATGAAGAGAAGAATAAAGTGTTGAAGAGAAGAGATAGAATACATAAGGACTAGCTTTAATTGAGAGAGAGTCGTTGTAAAGCTAGTGGATCACACTTCTAAGTGAAGAGTGAAGATACAAGCAATAAAGTGCAAAAGTGAGAGTCTACGTGTGATTTGGTCAATTTAAGGGAGGCCGATGAAGCTAAGGATAGGGGAAATGGAAACAAAAGGAGTTTGTTAGGATTTCTACCTTTGGATAGTGGATTAACGGGGATCGCCAAGTTGGACAAATCAGGAACGCGCTAAGGGTGTGGAGCGGATTGCCAACGTGGAAAAAGCTGTTAGAATCAAGTGAAGAAGCACAAAGTGTGTAGAGCCGTTGATGCATTCTAGAGCGCAATGATCACACATATCGCTAAGGTGGACTTCTTCAATGCCGTTAGATATATATTTGCTAGAATTAAAGTTAAGTTAGAAATAATATATATAAGTGCAATAGGTGTTGTTAGGCACACGAGTTTAGGAGCTCAAAGATCTAAGAGAGATTAGAGAACTTCACATGCTGAGATAGAGAGATCAAAGCGAATTAGACAGAGTTAAGAGCTAGAGGAAAGCTACTTTCTGTTGAAGTCGCTGTGAAGAGAGCTAGTGTCTAAAACACCTTAGAGCTTGATTGAGAGATATTGCTTGTATATGATGAACACAGATTGTATTGTGAGGGAGAGTTACTTAGAGTTAAAACTAGCTCAAATTAGTAATTTCTCTTGATTAATATAATCTTAGTGGTGAGTTTTATCCGGAGATTATTATAAGATTAGGGTTCTCACCTTGAAACATTCAATGCATTGAGCCAAACTTTCTAACTCATATTATTAAGTTCATTATTGTATCCAACTCGCCTTCCGAAACTCTAACACATTAGCTTACTAGCTATTTTTGTTCAACTTGGAGATTATACTAGCTTAATTGTTTTTTCATCATATACATCTTTAAAATACTTAAGCAAGCTGATCAAAAGAGTCACTCTCGATCCTACAATTGGTATCAGAGCTTAGGCCGCTCAATAGCATTGATTCTTAATCTCTCAATATTCTGAATCATGGGCAACGATAAAAAACATTGTTGCTATTAACGGATTTCTTGCTTTCGCTACGACCTGCCTTCAAGAAGTCCGGGCACTAGGAATCTCTTTAGATAAGCCTCATATCTTATATGAGGGTGAACTAGAATGGGAGATTACCATGACTAAGAATTACATCCAACAAACGGACTATTAATGTTGGAAGATTATTGAAAAAGGTGAAGACAAGCTCTCTGAAGAAACAGACACTCACAAATGGGGGCCAGCCGTATGCAACACTTGAAAATAATGCAAAGGCCAAACAACTCATATTGAATGCTCTCTCTCAAAAAGACATAGATAAAATCATGTGTCTGTCAATTGCAAAGCTCATGTGGGAAGCTATCACAGACATGCATTCAAGAGTGAAGATATGAAGAATAACCGTATGTTCGAGCTCCAAATGGGACTTCCACTTCTTCAAGATGAACGAAAGTGAGTCTATATCAGACTATCATTCGAGGTTCCAGGTACTATGTGATAAGATGTCCTCTACATGACTAAATATAGAACAACGGAAACTCTCTTCAGCTTTCATTCATGGTGTTAATGCAAAATTTGATACTACTAAAACGAACTATGCTAATGACCAAAGAGACCAAGGAACTTCATGTATCTGTACTTGCTGGAAAACTTAGAATACATGAAAGCGAAGATAAAAAAGAGTCGCTAGCATCAAAAGAATCCACTGGAACGGCTCTCAAGCTCACCCGAGTACTTCAAAAGATGGAAGACGATGATGAAATTGACCATGAAGAATACCGGAACGTTGTAATGATGACTAAACTCGTCAAGAAGATCTTTAAGAAGAAAGGTGGCTTTCAACACAGAGATTCCAAGCCACACGACCTTAAGGATGTCATATGCTACAATTTCCAAGGTAAAGGACACATGGCCAAGGATTGCACAAGTGCTAAGGTAGATGCTAAGGACAAACCAAGCAGATTAGAAACACCGCCAAACAAGGCCTTTATTACCTTATAGGGAGATTTTGACAATGAGCTAGATTGTGGAGGAGCACGAGAGCAGTGATTATTTTTCATCGAAAATCCCAAACCTGGATCTGATATCGAGGTGAGTTTTCCTAAATTTGAGCTTCTTCCTACGTCCTAGACGTCTGTTATGACTAAATCTGAGTGCAAGTTTGATCAAGCGAGTCTCGCTGAAGACAAGCTTGACCTGAGAGGTTATAAGCCCTATATACTTGTTATGACTACATCTAAGGGAAAGCTTGATCAAACGAGTCTTGATAAAGACAAGCTTGATCAGTGCGGGTCGTCTAAGTCCCATCTTGTATGTATTAGGCCCTCAAAAGACAAGCACGAACAAGCTAAAGCACAACGAGGTATTCCTTTTAAATGTGAGCCTCACCAAGTGCTTGATCTTAACGATGATAGCTATTATAAGTGTGTTCCTCGAGATGTGAAAATGAAAGTTCTAACTTCTAGCTCAAGAATCGCTACTGGTAACATTCCTTCAAAGCCAAGGCTTCATTCGAAACCAAAAGCTAGATTTTCATTGCAAGTTGAAATGCACAGTAGGAGCTACAGAGTCATATCCTAAAGCTACTCTCATTTAAAGCAATAAAGAGGAGTTTTCCATCTCCTTCAGGGCTGGAACGAAGAAATCAAGAGTGCTTCAATGTCTAACACACATCTTTATCATTCTTATCTTATAGGAGGTGTACATCTATGTGGTTTAGGTATCGCTTTATTCAAAGCGAGTATCATTTGTGGTGTAGCTACATATATTAATTCAATCGTGACTTAGATATGTTTAAGCGAGTCTCTGGAGCATTCAGGCGGATCTCTATTCAACTCACTAAACTATATCTTATACATCCAGAAGAGCAAGACAACAACAACATATCTTTCTAAGGCTCTTTGCATAGATATCTTTCTAAGCCTTAGGCTTTTGTTGGATTTTCTATCTTTTCTTATTAGTTGAAGCAAGATGTGCGTTGTAAGTCTCTCCCATATTTTGACTATGAATTAGCATTATTATTCTGTATTGGGAACTTTGTTTGATTGTGCTTCTTGCTTGTGTGCTATTAATGCATCATCTATTTCAAATGATAGTCTAGCTAAGGTTTTATATTGCATTAAAACTGTTGATCATAGTCTTAGATAATTGTATTCTCTTCTTGTGCCACAAATAGAGAATGGTGATCGTCTTCTTGCCATATTACAATCCTACAGAAATGATCCATTCATACGTTATCCCTTGCCAAACATTAATGTAAGGCTTCCTAATTCCCTTGATAAACTCCACAATAGGAAGTATTCATTTTTGTGTAAAAAATCCAGTTACCCTCTATATGCACATACTATATATACATATATGCTTACTGTGAGTGTGTTATGTCCCTACATGTGAAATGTGCATTTCCTGTTATTTTTGTGTTAAAAGTCAGTTACCCTCTATATGCACATACTATATATACATATATGCTGACTGTGAGTGTGTTATGTCCCTACATGTGAAATGTGCATTTCCTGTTATTCTTTACATTCTTAAATGGTTACAATTGGTGCACATATCACAAGCTTTACACTCCTAGCATGATTAAGCACTTATGTGAGAGTAGATGAGAAGATAGTCTGTGTTGTTTTTGGGTTAAGCTACTTTAGTAGTTTCCACTTCAGTGGTTTACTTAATTGTGAAGTTTTCTTAATAAGGAAGGTAATCTTTGCGGCTAATAAAAGTGACGTCTAAACAAGTAGCTTAGTGATCTAGTCTAAATGGATTCAGAAAAGCTACGTGGCTCAGTGATCTGGTATAAATAGATTCAGAAAAGCTACACCTAGACGTTACAACGCATCATGCTAGCTTGCCAGCGCGTCTCTACTAGCCATTGCAACGATTTATCAACAAAGCCACATGTCTATTAGTAAAGTGGGTCTCAGATAAAGGTTTATGAACGTAGCTATTCTAGCAGCGAGATAAAGTAGCCGTTGAAATAGAGCCGTTACAAATTTTTGCAGTTATTTGCGCAAATTATGTTTAATTTTGTAATAACAATTTCGGTTTAATTTATTACTATTTGTTATAATATTTGCATTCCAATAAACTTTCGATTCAATAAAAATGCAAAACTTGGCAATATTAATGTTAACGAACACGTGAAGCCGTATTTTATAATGATAATCGAGGACATGACGAAGATGTGGGGGTCAAATTGGGACGGGATTTGTGACGGAATTCTGTCTCAGTTTGGTGGCTTATGGATGCAGGCTTAGCGACGGAAATTCGTCGCAAAACCCATTGCAAATATGGGTATACGGAGGGTCCTTATTAGCGACGGAATATCATCGCAAATTACATCGCCACATTGGTCTCCCCGGGGGTCAGTATTAGCAACGAAAACTTATCGCCAAAACCGTCGCCAAATTTGGTCTCCCGGGGGTCCATATTAGCGATTAAAATTGGTCGCTAAATCCGTCGCGACAATCGGTCTCCGGAAGCCCAAAATGGAAACGGACTTACGTCGCTAATCAACCACTAAACCATATTGGCAATGGATTTCTGTTGATTGGTGACGGAAAAATTCGTCGCCAATCAACAGTATTTTAGTAGTGTGCAGAGCCAGCCGTTGTGAGTATCTAGCCATTGGGCTTAAGCGGTGAATCTTACTAAGGAAGATTCATCAACACTATAAATACACGAGTATGCCTTCAAATATGATATTTACCGTGTTACCTCATTATCTCCCTCTTTGTACTCCTCATTAAATCCCGCTTTATCCATCGCTCTCACTCGCTCCAACTCGCGCTCATACATAGGTCCTCAAAAAGCCCCAAAAACTTCAAAACCCTAAACATAGAGCACCTCACAACCAAATGGATGACAAAAACACTCTTTCCAAGATTAACAAGGAAGAGATCCTTGAAGAGTTAATGACATCACGAGAGATTGATCTTGTACAGATAGCACAACAGAGGCGAGACAAACTTGCTACTCAGAAATCTCCAGCTCTGCCTCCAACAACACAAAAAGCTCTGTTGTTGGTCTCAACGTCATCAAGGACACCCGACACGTTGGATAATCTAGAGGTTAGTGTTACCGACCTCGCCAAGGGTCCAACTGTTGTACCGATTGAAGATCCAGACGCAACTACAGTCGCAAATGTGCTCATAGATATAGCTAATGTCGAACATGAGATATTTACAACGCTAACTAAGTCAGTTACATGTGAACAACTCTTGCTTACCTCTCCTTCTCTCCCCCACACACTAGCTGCTTCATTCACAGAGGAAAAGGATGAGGAGTTTACCGCAGTCCAGCACAAGCTAATCGAAGATGCTAAAAGCGAATCCAAGGCTATGGGTAAGTGCAAGATGATTGAAGAGGAGGAAGATCTAATTTCATAGGACGAAGAAAGTGCTGAGACTGAGCCCCGAAAGTTTCTATTAAGAAGGAGAAGCCGCCCAAAGCAAAGAAGCAGAAGAAAGCTCCAATTGTAGTGAAATCTGTGTTTCTACCACTTTCTATAGGCATTGCAAAGCAAGACATATTAGCTCCGATCATCGTCTCACCAGACACGCTTCATGAGATTGAAGTAGCTTCCGGATCAGATCGTTTCACATACTTTCTTAAGATGCAGAACTAAGACAAACTCGAGAATGAGGTGAGTAAAGGTGTTCTTGATTTAGTTCGGCAATTTTATGCTCTCTTTACAAGCAACTCTACTACTAGTGAACCCTCTTCTATTAACTTCCAATGGTTCAATGGACCCAATTAAAGTTTCAAAGTCAAGGACATGGAAAAGGCTATCGGACAAGAGCCTGTTCTAGATGGCTCTCTAGTTGGGTATGGTCAACTGTATAAGAAGAACTTTGCATGAGGATTCTAGACTGCTCAAAGAGACAGTGTTTGAGAAAAACTTCCCTCTGGTGTTGAAGACTAATCACCTTTCAGCATCGAAGTGACTCCTTTATTATTTCATTGTCAAGAATATAACTCCAAGGAATACCAATCTAGACCACGTCACCATCTCATACTGTTGCATTAGGGCCGAATGCTTGAGTGGACAGCTAATAAACACCGCACAAATCATGTTTTCTCATATTATGGTTAGTCGAGCGCATCACGGTTCCCCTCTCTCATTTCCTCATATTATAGCGCATATGATGAAGGTTGAAGGTTTCTAAAAGCCAATTAAGGAGACCAGCTTCGATGACGTACTAACTATTGAGAAGGTAACTGAGCTTGTCTGTAAACCAACTTCTGTGAGATTATCTACACCAACTTCTAGCTCTTCTAGAACCTAGTGAAGAGAAGTGATTGTACCCACTGCCAACGAGTCTCAAGCATCTGTTGTTTTTGCTATCCAGAACCAATGTTCCACCCTTGAAAGAAATTAACAGAAATCATAGCACAACTTCATCTTATGACTGATAGACAAGATGAAATGGCTCTAATTATGCGGAATTTAGTCGCTCTCACCCTCCAACGTAATGCCTAGGGAGTTTAAGCTTGTGTTTGTGTGTTCTTTTTGCTCCGTTTTTGCTTGCTCAAAGTTTAACTAGTATTCTCTAGGTTTCCAATGCTCTCAAAAGGTGTAAGGATTAATTGCTATATAATGTTTGCTCTATGGTTTCTATAATATTGCACTTTATGCTTGGTTACACCTTACTTTTTTGTGCTTATTGACTTGATATGCTTGATTATTGAGTTAGGCTTGCTTGCACTTTCCACTTTATTTCCCTTTTGCCTGAATTATACTTGAAATTTTCGATGATGTCAAAAGTGGGGAATAAACAGGTCATACCTTATTCAACTAAGGGGGAAGATATTAGTCCGGTTTGGTCTAAGGGGAAACAAAGGTATACTTTCTAAGTGTCTTTAGCAAGATATTGAGCTTATTTGTTATATTTGAAAGTACTTGATTAAGCCGCATTGCATATCTATGGCTTAACTGAGTACGCTTTGAAATTTTATGAGCTTAAATGTTTAAGGGTTTGTCATCATCAAAAAGGGGGAAATTGTAGGTTTGAGCTAGAGTGTGTAACTAGCTATCTCAAACATTCCGCTTGTTTGATGATGATAAACCTAAATACTTGATGTCCATTTGTGTGATAAGCTTTCTAGGTATAGCTCGAGGATTTATAAGAGTAGCTTTTGTGGATTTGACGAGGGGTAGGATCGAGATAAAAAGCGAGTGTAAAAGATATAATTGTGAATGTTACACTTACTCTATAATCAATGAACAAAACCTAGAAAGCTAGTATCCAGAGACTAGCTCTCAACAAAGTGAGTATAGATATGAGTGATTCGCTTGTTGAGGAGTAGCTTTGAATCGACTACCTCTTAGAGAAGAGTAGCTCAATTGACTAGCTTTACTGTTTAAGATATGCGAAAGTTAAAAACACTTTTAAGCGAGTCTTTTTCCCTTAAGTAAGCACAAACACTCTAGAGAGCGAGTATGCTTTAAATGTGGAATAACAAGGGAAAAGCCACAATATGAATCACAAATGGTTAAATGAAAGATTCAACTCAATATGCACAAAGAGACTTGATAAGGTGAGAACCCTTGGCAATAATACATGCCCAGGATAAAACTCACCAATATATTGAATATAATGAACAAAGAATTACAAAGCCTTATAAGTCTTAGCTAACTACACTCTTGCTCAGCTCACTTACAATGATTGTTGCTCTCAAGTTGTATAGACGACACTCGCTCCCTCAGAGATCACCAACTATGCCCCAAACACTCAACATTACTAACCTCCCAACTTTCAGTCTTGTTGCATCCCTCCTGGAAACTCAACGTACTAACTCCCAGGCATTCCTGATCCAGTTGTGTTTGTGCTAGCTAGACTTTCTCTCCCTCTCGAGGTTTCCCAAGCTCGTGCGAATGCATACAACTATTACACCTATTTATAGAAATCCTAAACTTCTTCCCCAAGTTAGAAACTCTATATAATATTGTAATAAAGGAGATTTCCACCTTGGCAATCCGTGTGACTACTCTCCCAGGCAACTCCTCCATAGATTTCTCCTTTTTCTTGAGCAAGAAACTTGTAACAAACTCTGCGACGCTGGCGATCCGCTTCCATACCACTCCGCTTCAATTTGTCCACTCTGGCGATCCACGCTCTCACTCTCCATAGGTAGAAACACATTCGCCTATCCTGGGCTTCATGTCTTTCCCGTCATCTGGCTCAAATACTCTACATGTTGGTGCATCCTAAGCCACCTAGGCAGATTTCCTTGACTTCAATTCTTCATCGTTGAAGCACTGAACACACTATCCAGCAACGACTCTCTTCGTCTCTCCTCTAGTCTTTGTTTTGAACTCTTCTTCACATCTTCACTTCAGAATTGTGATTCTTCAACTTAGTGTTGGTTGAGACTGCCTTTGCTATATCTTCTATCTTCACAAGGCTCAAAGCTAGTCTCTAGCATGTTTTCTTGGCCAAAGCGGCTCTCTTGTCTTATTAAGCTACTCCTGTAAAGCTGAGAAAATACAAGATAGATCAAATGGAGTGTTTATCATCATCAAAATAAAAGAAGCGATTAGTTTGAGCAAGCTCAAACTAACAGCTTTGACACAAGCGGACTAGCTGAGTCCACGAGTAGACTAGCTTGAGCCTAGCGCGGAAAGCTGAATCTCGCCTAGGCAAAATAAGTGATTAAGAGAAGAATTAAGTGTTGAAGAGAAGAGATAGAAGATTGAAGGAATAGGTTTGAGTGAGAGAGTCACTATAAAGCTAGTGGATCGCACTTCTAAGTGAAGAGAGAAGATACCAACAATAAAGTGCAAAAGCGAGAGTTTACGTGGAATCATGCACCAGCGCATAGAGTATTTGGTCAAGCGGAGGGAAGGCGGTGAAGCTAAATATATGGGAAATGGAAACAACATGAGTTTGTTAGGATTTCTTCCTATGGACAGTGGATTAACCAAGATCGTCAAGCTGGACAAATCAGAGGCGCGCTAAGGGTGTGGAGCGGATTGCCAACGTGGACAAAGATGTTAGAATCAAGTGAAGAAGCACAAAGTGTTTAGAGCCATTGATGCATTCCAGAGCGCAATGATCACACTGATCGCTGAGGTGGACTTCTTCACACTACTACACAAATCGTATTTTAGCCCAGAACTTATTAGCCCGTACTATGAATATCCGTGATAAATTACCCTAATTGACACAATCGTATAGGACTTTTTTATAGGGGTACCCAATTAGCCCATATATTTTTGTTGATGTTCGGCCTAAAAACTCGAATACTATTTAACCTCCCGTTGTTTAAGCCCGGACTTGTTTTTTCCGTTATATCAGGGATCTAAGTGATAACCTTAGAGGTTGCACCGACTTAATAGCCCCCCTCCTATGTTCGGGTTTTATTCAAATCTTTTATCCGTGCTCTATTGTTATTTCTTTTTTAAAAAAAATAAAAATAATTCCTATTCTCCTCAAACCTAATCTTCCACACATAGAATTGTTTACGTAACTTATTTCGTCTTCAATCAGCCCTAATCACCCACGCCGAGTATTCGCCAATCCCGGTGATCATCTTCATCAATCACCGGCAGCAGTTTCCGGCGGCTCGTCATTCCTTCCTTGGGGACCGTCTTGTGAGTATTCTCCTTCTCCTCATACCTAATTCGTGATTCTCCTATCCTCAGACCTAATTCGCGATTTCTACTGAATCGTGTAGATTTGTTAGTCTGAATTGTTTTCTCTCCTCAACAACCGTCGATGACCTAATTCAGCATCCAAAATTAGTATATCGACATCTTCTTGTAAGTACGTACACTTCCTCCCGGTTTTCTACTTACTCGTGTAGCTTTGTTTGTCTTACATTTTGTGTTTGTTGGTATTCTCTTCCTAGCATGTAACTATCTGGGTGTTTGAACATCAACAAATATACATAGCTTTGTTCGTCTTACAATTTGATATCTGGCTGTTTTCTAGGGTAAGGGAATCAAGTCTCATCTCTTCTTAATCACTTTGACTGTTAAATGCACGCACCTTATCTGTACACTGCACGGAAATGCTACTAAATGATTCTTCTGGATGGTCCTGCAGCATTAGAGAATAGTTACAACCAGTTATGCACATTTGGTTCTGGTTTTTTAGCGTTGTTCCGAAGACAGTTTGAACTGCAAAGAGAGATAAGTAATAAAAAACTTATTTGTCCAATATTGGTTTAATATAGCACAAAAAACCACACATTGGACCAGCTATAGGGATTGAGCTGCAGTAAGGGCAGACTTCCATTTTTCTTCCCAGGTTTAAATTAAATGGTCCTGTTCAAGTATAGAAAAGTACATTTCTAATACTCATCCATAAATAGAATGCTTAGTTTGATGAAGTGTATTTTTTTTTACCATGTTCATAAACAAAGCAATCAAAGCTTGAACATCCTGGTCCACCATTTAGCCAGAGAAAAAAGAGGGTCTATTGATGGATTCCTTTATGATTCCACAAAATAGTAACACAAGTGCTTTACCTTTACGTTTTAGCCCCATTTATAGTGATATACCTTCAATACAGAAACTGGCAAATGAGAAAGATTGGACAAAAATATATACGTACAAAACAGAGAGGACTCTATATGAATTATTACTCAGAATACTACATGGAATGGATTTTTCCAGTGAACCAAGAAATTTTAGTGAGAAAAGCACTCTTGGTAAGAGCTTTAATGGGAGATGTGAAGCTCAGAAGATTACAACCAAACAGCGCATAGTAGTAAATGAAGAAGAAGAATGAAGACCTAGGAATCTCCATAGCTAAATAGAACAGAAGAGTTTTCAGAAAGAAAATACAGAATTGCACCCCTTGTTAAAGAAACGTGCTTTTATATAGATAAAGCGAGAATGAAGGATTAAAAAGGGGAACATTGGAGTAAAAGAGAAACACAAAAGTTTATTTTTTATCAAAATTTTAAAAGGTGACAGGGAAACGTGAAATACAAGGGTTGCTTTTTGGATGAAAACAAGTATAACATGATCAATGTTTGATGACAGAGGGAAGTATAATAGAGAATAAAGCAGTTAGTCTTTACACTAAAAAATTATCAAGTTAATTGTTCATCTACTGTGGCATGTGGGCACTTAAGATGAGATAGATAATTGATTATGATAAGCTGACTTAATTATGATTACTAAGTTTAAGCAGCTCTTGTGTTAAAAAACAAGCAGATGCTTGTTTATGTGGTGACGAAATTACTAATAAGGATAGAAAAGTTAAGAAATATTACCAATTTGTACAGTCAAAGGAGGAATGAACAAAACGGGGGTTCTGTATGAGAATTTGTTTCCCCCGATAACAAAAGATGATGCGGGATCATTTTCGTACCTACTTGGCCTTTCAATTTTCTATCACGATTCCTTGGAGATCCATGAAGAACCTTAACATTGAAAGATGTAATTGTTCTTTGAATTTTATGTTGGTTTTTATGTGCTTTGCACAAGGATTGTTAATTAGTTTATTTAGGTGTTTTAGTGTCCGGTTCATGGAGCCCTTTTGGGTTGTTCACTTACTCCTTCGGCATTGTTCATTAGCTTTCCTTTTGGTTTAGTTTGGTTCATTTTTAAGACACTTAAAGGGCCGGTTCAATGGTGGTTCACCTTTGACTATAAAAACCTTTTTCCTTTCTTGTAATTTTCAGATTTCTTTGAATGAAGAAAACTAGTTTCTAGCAAAACAGGTATTAACTTCTCCTCCTCCAATTAATGTGTGAATTGTGAGTCACTGAGAGTAATTGGTGTGTGCTTGCTCAGTTGTGGTTGATTGTGTCAATTCATCCTAGATTTGGTGCTTCTCCCAGCCGAGTACTTCGTCCTTGGTGTTTGATTTCCGCAGCCTTCATCAAGAAACCATGGTAGGGTCGTTTCTTCATTGTGTGATGTTCTTATTCATTTAGGGTTTTGCAGTTGTTAGTCTCGGTTTGCAATTCTCCTATCTCCTCTTTCGAATTGTATCTAAAACCCTAACTTCTCCACCTTTTGTTGTTGATTTTTGGCAGGTTACTTTGACCTCCTTTCTTTTGAGTTTTTGGTAGTAATTAGGTGTCTAGATCATGTTCTTCAAGGCTATTCTGCATCAACTTATTCACTGTCTAAGGGAAATTATCACAATTATATTTCTCAGTTCCTTTGATATAGCTTATATACTTACATACCAGGATTCTTTATTTCTCATCATTAAAAGGGAGAAATTTTTGGGTTATTGGCACTAGTAACTCAGTTCCTAACATTCATCTCCTCAGTTTTAGTGATAAAAAATGATTATTATATTTAATATCTACCTGGAGTGAACTATTACAGGATCATAAAGGAGCGTTCATTAGATTTATACTAAGGAGCAAAGCAGCTGGAAAAGCTTGGATTAGCTAAAGGATCTAAGGAGGAAAGAACGTGCGGGAAGTGTTGAAGGGAACCAAAGCTTAGACTAGAAGGAAATGGAAGCAGTGGAAGCTTGATTTATCTACTCGCACCAAGAGAATCGAAGCACTGTGCTCGAGGGGACCGAGCGTGCAAATAATGAAAGCTTATCCTCTAGTTCCTATCTATGGAAGGAAATATCTTTATGGAAGTGGATGTGATTCCTTGATAGTCTCAGTGTTTACATACATTGTATTGCTCAGATTTATAGTAAAGTTAGAATAATTTAGTCGTGTTATTTTAGGAAAACGTTATCTCTTTCTTACTCTTCATATTTGTCATTTAAGCAAGTTGATTAGGAGTTAATTGTAAGAGTGAGTGAGTTTATTGAGAGAGAGATTGTAAAAGTTTGAGCGAGAGAATCATTAGTCGAGTCTAGAGCCGTGTTCATCTCAAATTGTAATCGTGTTGCCTCCATGGATAACACCATTCTAGCATTGACAACAAAGAGTTGAAAAGAAGAAACGAATAGTTTTAGAGTTGTAGTAATGCGTACATATTTATGTAATTGAGCTATATGAGGACTATTAGAGTAGTTTTGGAGTGCTATTTAAGAGAAGAAATGAAGAGTTGAAGAGAAGCAAGAAGTCGTTGTTCAGACGAGGAAGTTGCGACATTGAGAGGGAAATAAGAGGAGCCTAAAACACTATACTGGGTTCAAATGATTAGTTCTCTCAGCTGTGACGTTTGAATAGGGTGATTCAAAATTGAGGAGTTAGATTTTAGAGTCTAATTTGACCCATCAAAATATGAGAAAAATTCAGAGTTTGGAGTCAAATATTGTGTTGTGTTGTTTGTACTATAGGTTTGGAAATGCTGAAAAACATTGAGAAACCATTGCCATTCAATATCAAGGCCGTACCCTGCAAATTTTTCGGGGTGAAATCTCACAAGTTTGCTTCATTACAAACAAGATTTGACTGGATGCATTCCGCATCCCACAATGGTGAGGTCGATCCCCGTGGATGTGAAAATATGAAGATACTGGTAAAGGATAAACCAATCTTTGAACATAGAAGAAGAAGATCCGTCAACTTGGATTTCGTGCTCCGCAACCAAGTCGTCACTTCCCGTGGAAGATCTTAATCGAAGATGAAAATTTTTAATTTCTCGTTTCACCTAGGGAATTTCTTATCCTTTTTCTCATTTTTGGGTAGTTAGTTCTTTTTTATTATTTGTTTTTGTATTATTTAATATTATTTTGTAAGATTGAATAGTTTGCCTTCTCTATAAAACAAATTTTCTTCCTAGGATATCGGGTATCCATTCATATTCAATAACAATTTACTCTACACATTGCTTAGTCCGACATTGTTTTGATTGACATTGATGTTTATGCAACTTCTGGATTTGTAAGTATTCTCTCTATTAGTTTCTAATTCTTATCCATGATATTTGTGCTTCTCTTGGCATTAAATTTTATTGTTTTATGCTACTTAGTTGGATTGATAACCTATCTTAGTAATATATTGCATACTGTTATGAGTAATCAAACCTAGGTGGTATGTTAATCTAAGTAATACAACATTTTTATGCTAGACTAGTTGCATGCATGGAAAGGTGAAAAATTAGTATAGATATGAAACTTCTTAGACTATTTGCCTTTTGTTTCATGTGACTGGTAATCTTATGATCGGGAACCATATATCAAGATAGAAATAGGGACAATATTAGGATTAAGACTAAATAGGTACAGAGAGTACGGGATTGAAATAAAACAAAGAATATACAGATTTGTCAATTGAAACAACTCACCAACATGTACATCAAAACACATAAAAGTATTTTTTCTGTTGTTTTGTTACATAATAATATAAAAACTCATGTTTTCGTGTTACTAAAGCTCCTAACTTTAACTACTATTGTATTGTCATTCTATGGTATCATCATGTGCTTATCACTTGCTTTTGTAATTGGTATTCGTAAGTAATATTAATTTACCGTGTATAACGACTGTACTTGCCCATTTAACCTCAATCTAACAATAGATCCACACAACATCAACATGAAGAAGGGAATAAAGAAAAACTCGTATTGTTGGAGATTGATGAAGAAAGGAGACAAATGGGTTTGATTCTACTTGGAAGCTCAAAAATGGATCTAGGAAAGGGGTAGTGGATGTGAGGGTTAAATGGTGGATGGGGGCATAAAATTGCTTTATATGGTGTTTTATATTTGATGTCGAACATTACATTTGGGTTATTCAGAAACGTTTTATTTTTTATATCTACCAAATATTCCGCTTTTGTGAGGTTGAAAAGGGAAAATTTGGTAGTTTAGATACAGGTTCTTTTAGATGCGATGTTTACAAATTTTTAGAGTGCGTCAAGCAATACAAAAAAATTATGGTGTATATGATTTGCACATGTGGTTGATTGAGGAGGGGTGCTATGATTCATTAGCACGGAGAATAAAGTTCTCGTAAATTAAGAAAATTTTCTGACATAGCTGTTAAAAAAATAAAAGACTTTTTTAACCAAATAGTACATAACTTTAATAAGTAAATCACAAATTACTACAATAGTTTATAGTAATAGAGGACTAAATTCTCTATTTTTTCTGTTTTCCTTATGAAATTCAATTTTCTAACTATAAAATTTATTTATTTTTAAAAGTTCACTAAGGGGTGATGTCTCTTGTAGCCCTACCCAACCTACGTTCCTGATAGAGACTGAAAAATCTATTTCTGCATTTAATACTCCCGTCATTTTGAAAACTTAGTTTTAGACTCAAAATTTTGTTTATTTTAATGCTATTTTTGTTCTCTAAATATAAATTTTTCAACATCTTAGAATACCTTAATACGGATATTAGGGTAAAAATATGTGTTAATCATCTATGTAAAAAAATTTAAAAAAAGAAAAATAGAATGAAAAAAAAGGATAATGCTTGGGATATGTTTGTCCTGGTCCATTATAATGGGGTTTTTCATAATATATCCATTATTTACTATAAATCTATAATGGTGTTTGACTCTTCAAACTTATTATGTCATTCAAATGAAACTCTCATTTATATTTCATCCACGTTTTTCAAAGCATTAAAATTCTTATTTAAATTAATATCATTATAAATGATAATACTCTATTGTTAAACATACCCTTAATATATGTGAAAAAATTAACAATCATAAATATTAAAGAAAATACAAATAACGATATTTTCATTAAAATAACCATTTCAAGAAAAAAGAAGCTAGGGGTGTGCAAAGATCACGTTAGGCATCTTAAATCTTTTATATCTATTAATCTATCGATCTATCTATCTATCTATTTATATTATAAATTTGGGTGTTCAATTAGACATGTTGAGTTATAGGAACTACTAACTCAGTTCATAACCTTTGTCTCCTAAGTTTTAGTGATAACAAATGACTATTGTATTTAAAATCTATCTTGATTGAGGTATTATATGATTATAAATGAGCTTTCATTAGAATCATGCTAAGGGCGAATCAACTAAAAAAGCTTGGATTAAGCTAAAGGAATTAAGGAGAAATGAACGTGCTGGAAGCACCAAAGGGGATTGATGCTTACAATGGAAGGAAACAAAGGAATAGAGTTTATCACTAGCGTGAAAGGAACCGAAGCGTAGCACTGAATGGGACCGAGTGTGCAAATAAGGAAAGCTTATCCGCCAGCTGCTAGTTTTGGAATGAACTATCTCTTAAGGGTCGGTTACGATTCTTTGTAGATCTTATAGTTCATATACTTTTTTATTTTTTTAGATTTAGAATAAGATAGAATATTTTATTATATGGTTTTAGGAAAATAGTCGTCTTTGTTATTCTTAGCTTTTGTCATTTAAGCATTGAAGAAAAGCTTTTCTAGTGTATCGATTGATATTATTGAAAGAGAGATTGTGCTAGCTTAATAGAGAGAGTTGTATGCGAGTATAGAATTGTGTGTTCATCTTAAGTTATAATATTGTGATCGATCAATAATATAAGAGTGTGGCGTTTTCAGAATTATTGTGTATAAATTCATGAACCTCAAATTCCGCTTTTAGGAACTGACTTCCCAGTTCCTTAGACTAAACGTCTTTCACGATCCTACAATTGGTATTAGAGAAGGATCCAATTCTAGCCCAATGACCAAGAACGGTGAATTCAAACTTGGCGTATCCATGAACAACCCACACCAGCTTCAAGAAGGAGAGCTCGATTGGTGGTTAGGAGTTCACACAATATACATCCAAACACAAGACTATAGATGTTGGAAAATCATCGAGCTTGGTGATGAGGAGATCCTTGTAACCATCAAAGAATGAAAGGATTGGCAACCCGAGCACTATCTCAAGATGAAGAAAAATGTCAAAGGTCACCAACTTATTCTCATCGGACTCACAAGAACCGACATTGGAAAAGTCATTAGCATCACAACGGCCAAAGAAATGTGGGCTGCCATCATATTCCTCCACAAAGGATGTGATGACATGAAGAGCAACAAAAAATTCAACCTTAAAAGAGAATTTCATGCCTTCAAGATGCAGCCTGGTGAAAGCGTGTTTGCCTACCTATCCAAATTCACAATCTTAGTTGACAAACTAAACAATACTTGCGTCACCATCCCTCAATGTAATAATCTCTAGTTGTGATCTACGGATTGTGAGAAGAGTACGAGTTGACAAGAAGAATAGTCCTTATGTCAAGCAAAAGCAAGTCATATCCAGCAAGGGATATCTTTGAAAAGTTCTTTGACCATGAAATAGCTGACAACCAAAGAGATAGTGTGATGAATGAATCGAGTGGGACTGCCTTGAAGCTCACTAGAGTTCTGGAGAAGATGGAAAATGAAGAGTTCGATGATGATGATGACCTAGATATTGCTTTGGTGACGAAGATGGTAAAGAAGTTTATCAAGAAAAAAGCCTCAATACATGCTTCTACTTCAAAGAGGGGCCTCAAGGACTACACGTGCTACAACTGTCAAGAGAAGGACCACCTTGCTCATACTTGCAATAAGGCGAAGGTGGAACCCACTGTACAGAAGGCCTTTTTCTCCGTGTGGGGAGAAAGCTACTTCTCGGGTACATCTAACTAGTGATTTTGTTAGTCGTCTTAATATTCTATGTAAAGATGAACTTGTGAATATGGTTAAATGCCTACTTGGTAATATCAAAACCCTTGAAAAACAAGCTACTTAATATGAGGATGAAGTTCAATAACTTTGTAATGAAAGCTTAGATTTGTCCAATAGACTTGTTGAAAAGGAAAAAGCCCTTAAGAGAGTTACGGAACTAAGCTTAATAACTAAATCCTGCGAGGTTTGTAAAAGAAAACAACCTCAAGGGGTTCACCTAATGTCATATCTAATAATATAGAAAGTGATATTCAACTTATTTTGATCAAGCTTGAAACTTTGACTAACTGTATAAATGAAGAAAATGGTTAATAAATCTGTGTTTGTTTGTGCTACACCTGGATTAGGCTATAATTGTGAAAATGAATATAGTACTTGCTCTACCGCTCAAGAACAATTGACTAGGTAATAATGTACATGGTTCGTTTACTAATTAGAGATCTATTTGTTAAGGATTTTTCTATCTTTAATGACCGGTTTGTTCTATACATAAGAGGTCCTCATACTATAAGAAGCATATAAATTATAGAAAGAAAAAAATTAGAAAATGAAAAAAATGAGATTTCCAGACAATAGTAAAATGAAAAGGTTCCACAGCGGGTTCGAAACTCATGAGCTACGTATATTGCGTTGTTTTCTAATTTAACAATGCTAAAGTGTGATAGGCTAGCTGCCTTAGCCGGGAAATTAGTGAGCTCGCTAGTAGCGGCCCGACCCCTTCGTTAGCCTGGCAAAAAAATCACCTATATATTAAAGCTCCCCCTTTTGAAGCTCACACAATAATTCTGGCTCTACCACATCCTACATGTCAAATTTCTATTCGTTCTACTATTCTCTCTCTTCTACTTATTCTTTTAATTTTTTCAATTTAATTATACAATTAAAAATAGAAGCTTGCAAGGTACGGAAGATTTCAACATAAATTTTAAAATATATTTTTGAAAACCAAATCTTCTTTTCCATAATATCTGATTTTGAAAACCAAACTCTTCTACTATTTTCTCCATCTCAAGCCTTATATTAAGTAACTTTCACCATAAATGTAGAACCATATCATCTTTATTTATTAGGTTTGGTTTATTAAAATAAATAAAAAACTATTTATATCCAGTAAATTATCTTGATAAGCGAAATATTACTTAAATTAATAAGCTACATATTTTATTTATTTGTTAGAATTAATTAACATGACTCCCATACTATAGTGTTAATAAATCTAATATCAATATTAATATCTATATCTAATATCTAATTACTAAAGCTGAGGTTTGCTCCATCATGTATCAACCATCCATTGATCCACGTCAACAATATATTTAAGAATAACTATTAATCTATATTATTTTGTGCTACATCAACATGACATTTAGAATACTTTTTAAAAACTAACTTATATTAAGTAACTTTCACCATAAATGTAGGACCATAGAATCTCCATTTCTTAGATTTGGTTTATTAAAATAAAAAAAAAATTATTTATATCCAATAAATTATCTTGATAAGCGAAACCTTACTTAAATTAATAAGTTACATATTTTATTTATTTGTTAGAATTAATTAACATGACCCCCATACTATAGTGTTAATAAATTCAATATCAATATCTATATCAATACAAATATCTATCTATATCTAATTTCTAAAACTTAGGATGATACCGCCATTTGACACTTGTTTATTGGTGTCACATCACAATATATTAGAAGGAATATTAATAAAATTTATTATTAAAACACACTAATTAAATAATTACTGTATTTTATTGGTGAGAAATATCCTCCTAAGTTATTTTCTATTTTGTTAATAATTTTATATGTGATTTGATTCTTCCTTAGTACTCCTCATAATTTATTTTCTATTTTGTTAATAATTTGATTAGTAATTTGATTCTTGCTTAGTACTCTAAATATCTTTTAAACTTGATTTTTACTACGTAGTAGTTATTTATAATTTGTACTTTGTTGAGAAAAGTTCTATTGTATATCAAAGTGAATTTCTTAAAGATAAATTATTAGCTAAGAGATAGAATTAAAGCTATTTTCTCTTCGAATCACTCAACCTTATTATATATTCTATATTTTTTAATATAATTCAATTCCCTTATATCTTTTTTGTTTGGAGGTTATATGATAATTTTAATTTTTCCATCCTTTGACCGAAATTGTTTTTGCTATATGATTTTTGTGTTTTTGTCATTGTTTTTCTTTTCTACAATTCGCTATAGAATAAATTCATATAAGCAACGGATGTGGTGGTTTCTCCTTGATGATTGAAGTTGATTATACTATTCTATTTTTTACTCTTCTGTTCAGAATCCAAGCCAATATTTTGATCTCTTTTTAAGAACAATAGATACAAGGTTTTTCTTACTTTTTTTTTTAAACCTAGGAAATTATAAAATCTATAAAATAAAAAATCTTAATAAACTTATTATTATTTTAAAATGTGAAACCCTCTTAGATGTTTGATAAATTATATTCATTGCAATAATTTTCACCCACACATTAATATAATGAAGATATTTTATTTATTTTGACATCTTTTAGTTGCAATATTTGGACTTAATTTATCAAATAATACCGATTAAATCTTAAATTTTAGATATTGTTAGATGAATAAGATAATTAGAGCCGATTCAATGATCGAACATTTCTATATAAGATATCATCATTATTATAATCCAACGAGATCTGTTCATTAGATCATAAAGTTCACTCATTTGTTTAAGTGGTTTCATTTTGACCAAAATAAAAGAACTTTTTTTTTTGCAACCTTCAAACCAATTTGTAAACTTATTTTTTCGTTTCGAGCGGAATATTGTTATTTTTATGAAGTTATGTTAGTCTGAAAGTCGTTGATTATATGACTTTAATGATGACAATTTTGGGAAATATGATTTCAAATCTAGGGAAACATTAAGATTATATAATACTAAATCGTTGAATCCTTAATTTATAACAGACTTAAATTAGTTTGAATTTCAAAATAAAAAATATGTCATAAATTATGTTGTTATTTACTATAACAAGAGTTAAGAAATAGTCTTTTTAATTTTAAATTTTAAATTTATACATCTATATTTATCATTTTATATTCTAATTATCACTCCGTGCAGGGCACGGGTCTTAGACTAGTTTAAAAATAAATCAAAAGGTTAAGGAAACAGTAGCGTAATTTCCGCATCATTTTAAAGATCTTGAAACAATTAATACCTTGAAACAACTAATACCTTAGACTTAATAAAAGAAGTTTAACCTTAACAAATCAAGACAACACGAAATATTGGCATATACTAGCACTACACACATCTATATCTATTGTCATAAAATATACAAGTCACTAATAAAAAACGCCCAAGACAAACAATTATTTTTCAAAATATACTGAGCATCAAAACATAAACACAAGCATACACTATAGCACTACATACACCATTACTCGTGTAAGGTGGGTCAATAGGGCCATAACAGTAACATGAAGAAATGACCTGTCTGTAATTTAAAGAACAGTGTAGGATAGAATATATAATAGAAACATATAGCTTGAACTATGGTTTAACCATCTGTTAGACTTATATGACTGTGATCTTGGCATTTGGAGAAGCTCGTTGGAACCCTAATACTTCAGCTGACACTTCGCTAAAACGAGTACGTTCATGAAGTCGAAGCTCCATTGTCTCAAGCGCAGGTGAGGTTTCAAGCAAAAATTTGATGAGTTCCATTCCGAAGGAATAATGGCAAACATATTTCAGACTGACATCTTTCAGCTTCTCAAGTCTGAAATTGGGTTCAGATTTCAAGTAGTCCTTGAAAGATACATCTCGAGCTCCATCTTCATACCATGGCCTTGTTACGATTTTGAGTTTGTGCAGATTAGGGGCACCAATAACCAGACGAGCAACTACAAATGTCTGTTTTATATCTCCAAAATTCACTCCCACTTAGTCGAATAGCCTTGAGGTGATGAAACATTAAGGTAGTATGACATGATTTAATTCCAGTGCTCAAGTACTGAAGCATGTACATACACCAAAACAGAAGCATGTAATAAAAATTCAAAAGACAGATAGAAAATGGAAGGGAGGAATTTGTAGTTACCCGTGTGAAGTTGTCACTTCCAGTCAGCTCCACGAGATTAGTAAAACCGCCAAAGAAGTTGGTATAGTTACAATCTAACCGTTGATTTTCACATTTGAATTGGCCCCCGGTTAATTCCATAGACATTATATCCAGAAGAGGAGCATACAAGAATGATTCTGTGTAACCGCCAGTGACACACATGCTTTTGAGATTTGGGGAATGAATTGTGAGCTCTGAACCTACACAGTCCATTAATGTCAATTTGTCAAGAAGAGGACAATTGCTAACGAGGGACTTGACTCCGTCGTGAGAGAGATCAGCTCCAAGAAGAACAAGACATTTGAGGAACAAGAATCAGTTAAATGTTGAAGGAGGTGGATCTATTGTGACAGACAGAGTACCCAATCCTCAACATTTCAAAGGTATGGATGAGTCCTTTATGATGGAGAAGAACATTGGTGATGAAATCGATTGTTCTCTCCTCAAATCCCTCCTTCAATTCATCCTCTCCATCAGCAGGCTCAAAGAAAAGCTGAGAAAGAGTAGTCCAAGTGTACCTCCACTGCGTTGACAGCACACTTGTTCTGATAGCATCTCTCAGCGGAAGTCGTTCTAGAATGTCATGGAGAATACTCAAAGGCAGCTCATTTAGCCGATCATCACCCCCCTGATATTCCATTTTTTTGCAAGATACGCTCATTTCCTACACAAATCACAAGCTTTATTATACACAACGCAGAGAGTAAAATTCCATTTTTGGTGGCTGGATGTTGGTTAGTTTGGTATAAAACAACGAGAGGTCAGGCAAAATGATTCGATGGCATACAAAACCAACAAATGCAAAATCAAAGCCCTCAATTTGAACAAATTTGAGAATCCAAACCCTAAAACCCCTAATCCCATAAACCCTAAAACAGTGATGATAATAAGTACTCATGCCTATTCAAAGACTCGAATGTGTACCTTTTACTTCGTCTCCACCACTAGCGAACTCTCCGCCGGACTTGTTTCACCGCTAGCGTCGATAACCACCGCCGGCCTTTCTACTCTTCGTAATGAGAGAGTTTGTCAATTGTTTTTTACTTTTCACGGACCTCTCTATATAGTAACGAATTTAAATGTGTTTTTTTTAATAAAATTAGAATTACATACCCATTATTGGAGCCATATATGGTGTGTTGTATTTATGGTATTTATGGTAATGTTGTATTTATGGTATTATGGTGATTTATTTTCTAATTCTGTTCACGTATTTAGTATAGAAGTTACACTATTTTGCATATACATGTACGTTCTCATTCTTAAGTCAAGCACATAATTAGAGTCATATATAATGATACTATTATGTTTGTGAGATTAGAGTCATATATTGTTTTTTACTTTTCACCTCCTCCCTATATAGTACCGATTTAGAATGCTTTTTTCCCATAAAACTAGAATTACATTATACATTATTAGAGTCATGATATTATATTTATATTATTAGAGCCATATATGGTGATATTGTACTTATGGTTTTATTGTGATTTATTTTCTTATTCTGTTCCGATATTTTAGGATAGAAGTTACAGTACGTTCCCATTCGTAAATCAAGAACATGATTTATTTTTCATTATCATTATTCTCAATTTATCACATATGAACCATAAGAGGAAACAAAACCATGTTTATGGAATTAGCAAAACTTCAAGATTAATTGACATAATGTTCGAATATAAAGTTATCGAGTTATTCAAGAAGAAATAGAATTGTGTAAAATGTGTTGGTTATTTATTAGTCAAAATGAACGACAAATTACTACCTTCTTGTCAATTGTTTTTATTCGATATTTGTGAGACGAGATATTAATTATGAAGACACATGAATGTCTTTCAACTAGAAATTAAATTTTGGTGTTTGTCTTAGAACAAAAACTCCCCCAAAAAGAATAAACCAATTTAAACAATTAACCTAACATTTAAATATAAAAACATGTAACTAAGTCTAGATCAGAATAGTAATGGTAATATTCTTTATAAAACGTAGGATCAGGATCAAATGAGTGCACTTATTAAAGTGAGTAGGTGAGTACATGTATCAATTGTCCATCTTACTTGATCTAACGGTTAATAATCATCATCCTGTTTTTATAAAATTTAATATGGAGGGGCATATAAGTATTTTTCCCAAAGATACCCTCTCCTCTCATGTTTCCCGATCTCTCCCCAAGTTATCAATGGCGATGGCGATAATCGATTGCAAATCCGTCAAAGCCATTGTCGTCTTTCTCCTGCTCCACCTCCATTATCTCGGTTTTCATTATCATTGTTCGTCTTCTCCGTCTCCATTACCTTCCTTCCCATTGTCAATCTGCGTTTTATTTTAGTTTTTGGGAATTTTGGGGTTAGGTTTTCTCGATTTTGACCTAGTTTGTTGTTGAAATTTAGGAAATAGAAGATGTCTCATTAGGATGATCTCTGTGAGCGGTTTGCGCGGGCATCAGTGAGGAGGGAGAAGGGAAGGAAAGATGCATTTGGGAGACCCACCGCCGGTATCGTCAGGAACGTTCCTTCTTCGCTTGCCAATAGTAGCATGATGAGATTTTAAGAGTTGCTGATGAGATTCAAGATGAAGACCCTATTGTCGCTCGCATCTGTGAATGCACATTCCATGACATCTCTTTTGACTAATAAGTCTTGTTTTGACGCATTTTCCCTTGTGGAAATTCAGGAGAGTTGTTGATGTTGGGAAGAAGGAAAATGAGGAGTTGGCATTGCAAAACTAGAGATTGAAGAAGAATCTTATTTCCATGGTTCATGACTTAGAGAAGCTTCGAGCAGAGCAACTAATTTTTGATATGAGGACTTACGGACTTGGTAATTGGCTCAACTTCTCACCTAATGTTGGGTCTATTCTCTCTAGTTGTTTGTTGTTTGTATACTCATAATTACGTATTTTGTTGAAGAAGAATGATTCCGTTCTTTTCATTAGATTATAAGGTAGGTCCAATTTTACTCGTTACAATCCAAATTTCCAGCAACTAGTACTTGAAGCTCATTCTCGGTTCAGTGTTAGACTTGGAAGAAAGTAACAGGATTATAGTTGATACCCAGGGATGCACTAGGCATTATCTCTAAACTCTATGATGTTTTGCTTCTTTTTTTTTCTTTTGCATGCAATTGTTCTTGTGTGTTTGTGTTGGTCTCTAAGACTGGACTGGTTATTGGGTTTGTTACTGAGTACTATACCAGCAATGCTTACAGATAATAGAACAGACTACACAATAATCAAGCCTGAAATTATATTTCCTCATCATTTATATTTCTTTCATATTTATTATCCTCAAAGAAGATATGGTAGTTAGATTATAATTTGTTAAAATGTGCATTCCTGTGCAAGATGTTGTTGATTCGTGTAAGACAAGAGCTGCAACAAATGTGATATTCAAGTTGACCTGAGGGTACAAGTCAGTGATCATTCCCATATTTGCAAATACAGTGAGTATCTTTGTGAGCTTCAGCTTTGGTGCAATGTACGACATTGCAATGGCAGCTCTGGAATGTTGAGCACTATAGCGATGGGTAAGGTGCAAGGTATTCTTGTGAATAAAAAAATAATAAAGAAATTTTTTAAGAGGGTGCCAAAAAAGAAGAATGCTAATGTAGTTGTTTCTTCTGTCAATGAGAAAGATGTTGTTGGAAATGATGCCAAGAAAGCAATTGAACCAAAGGGCACCTCTCAAACACAAAAAAAAAACCTAACTACTAGACTATACTAACAAGGATGTTGAAGAGTCGGCATTCGAGGTTAACGAATCTTTAACTTCATATTTTATTTCAAGTTATATCTTTGTTTACTCAAAATTTGAAACTGAATCTTGGACTGACGCATTCTCTTTTTTGCATCTTTCTTTATTTGCAGAGTCAGTGTATGAAATGCTTCAATATCAGATGGGTTCTCGTATTTTTTCATTTTTGGAGGTGTAGAATGATATGTAACGTACATAAAATGTTGTGTAAATTGGCTTTCTAAGGTACCTTATTGTATATTTTGTAGAAATTGAGGGTAAAGTTTGTTACAAAGAGAAACGAGAGGAAGAGACAAAGAGAAGAAGCTAATGCAAAAAAGAAAAGTAAGGAGTCACAGACAAAGCGTTTGAAAAGCGAGTCTAAGGAGGACATTGAGCATGTGGTCAACACTAAAGATGGTCCCAAAGCTGATGAAAACTGTAACGACAAAGCTGAGAAAATGGATGTTGATGAGAAGATGGTGGTAGGTATACCTATGCATCAAGAAAAGGAAGATGGCTCTGAAGATAATTTTTCATAATAGAATTTTAGATTTATAATTTGCGAATTTTATTAGCATTCGAGGTTAACGAATTTTAGATAATTTTCTTGATTATGATAATTTTTCATATGATAATTTTTGCGATAATTTGCGAATTTTGCGATAATTTTTCATAATAGAATTTTAGATAATTTTTCATAATCAAGAAAAGGAAGTCGGCATTCGAGGTTAACGAATCTTTAACTTCATATTTTTCATAATAATTAAGATTAATGAATTTTATTACAGAAAATTTGCGAATCTTCAATACAAATTTACGAACCTTCAATACAAATTTATAATTTTCATAATAGAATTTTAGATTTATAATTTTTCATCTAGATTTATAATTTTCATAATAGAATTTTAGATTAATGAATTTTACATGGAAAATTTGAGAACCTTCAATACAAATTTATGAACCTTCAATACACAATATAAGAAACTAATAAAATATAAAGAAAAAATCATAAGATTATTTAAGAATACACGGACTTTTATGAAAAACTAATGAACTTGCAATACAAATTCATGAACCGCCAATATAAAATTTGTGAACCTTTAATAAAATTTTATGTACTGTCGGTATAAAATTTATAAACCTAAAATATAAAGATCGTAACCCATAATAAAATTCTAATAGAGTTGTAAAATCTCATGAATTTGTAAATAAGTGAGTGATGCTATAAAACAAAACTTATTTACTACATAAAATTCACAGACCTTAAAATATCATAAACGTCCAAAAAAACTACGAGCAAAAAAAGAATTGAATCTCCAATGAAATTTTATTTAACAAAAATTATGAATCTTATATATAACATTTTATGAACTTTCGGTATAAATTGATGAACCTTAAATATAAAACAACAAAAATTCTTATAGACTTTAAACATCACATAATTTCTAAATAGGCGGGTAAACTTATAAGAGAAAACTCATATTCTTACTATAAAAATAAATGACAGTGAAAACATATATCATGGAATTTTGTGAAATAATTTTATGAGCTTGAAGAGACATGAATCTCCAATGGAATTTTGTGAAATAGTTTCATGAACCACCAATATAAATTTTATAAACCTTCCTTTGAAATTTATGTACTATCAATATAAAATTTATGAACCTTTAATAGAAATTTATGTACCGCCAATATAAATTTGTGAAACTTTAATAGAAATTTATGTACCGTCAAAATAAATTTATGAACCTTTAACAGAAATTTATGTACCGTCAATTTAAATTTATGAACCTTGAATAGAAATTTATGTATCGTCAATATAAATTTATGAACCTTTAGTTTAAATTTATGTACCGTGAATTAAAATTTATGAATCTTTTAATAAATTCATGAACCTTTAACAGAAATTTATGTACCGTCAATATAAATTTATGAACCTTTAATAGAAAATTTATGTACCGTCAATTTAAATTCATGAACCTTTAACAGAAATTTATGTACCGCCAATTTAAATTTATGAACCTTGAATAGAAATTTATGTACCATCAATATAAATTTATGAACCTTTAGTTGAAATTTATGTACCGTGAATTAAAATTTATGAATCTTTTAATAAATTCATTAACCTTTAACAGAAATTTATGTACCGTCAATATAAATTTATGAACCTTTAATAGAAAATTTATGTACCGTCAATTTAAATTCATGAACCTTTAACAAAAATTTATATACCGTCAATATAAATTTATGAACAATTAATAGAAAATTTATGTACCATCAATATAAAGGTATGAACAATTAATAGAAAATTTATGTACCGTCAATTTAAATTAATGAACATGTAATAAAAATTTATGTACCGTTAATATAAATTTATGAACCAATACTAGAAATTTATGTACTGTCAAAATAAATTTATGAACCTTTAGCAGAAATTTATGACCGCCAACTTAAATTTATGAACCTTTACTAAAAGTTTATGCACCATCAATATAAATTTATGATCCTTTAATAGAAAATGTATGTATCGTCAATATAAATTTATAACCTTTAATAGAAATTAATGTACATTCAATATAAATTTATGAGCCTTAATAGAAACTTTATGTACCGTAAATTTAAAATTCATGAACCTTTAATAGAAATTTATATACCGTCAATATAAATTTATGAACTTTTAATACAAATTTATGTACCGTCAATTTAAATTAAAACTCTTTAATAGAAATTTATGTACCATCAATATAAATTTATGAACCTTTAATAGAAAATTATTTACCATCATTTATATTTATTAACCTTTAATAGAAATTTATGTACCGTCAATATAAGTTTATGAACCTTTAATAGAAATTTATTTACCGTCAATATAAGTTTATGAACCTTTAATAAAAATTCATAATTTTTTAAATAGGTATGTAAGTCCGTAAGAAAAAACTCATGAACCCAAAAAAAATTTAATAGAAACCTAAAAGCAAATTCATAATAAAAAAGACACAAACCTTCATTTAAATTTTATGGATTTTGTATGAACCTTCCATATAAATTTATGAGCCTACAATATAAATTCATAAACCTACAGTATAAAATTCAGAACATATAATACAAAACTCATCAACCTTTAAACAAATCTCTTTAACACGCAAGAAAAAAATAATAAATTAGAAATAAATTTTTTGACAAACTACAAGGGGAAAATCACAAAATTATTTTAAAAACATGGACTCAAATGAAGAACTAAGAACATGTAATATAAATTCATGAACCTTCAATATAAACTTTATGAATCTACAATATAAATTCATGAAGCCAAAATATAAATCTTGTGATACACAACAATTTTGTTCTGAACAACACACAAACAAAATATGAAATATTAGCGTCACGAGTGGTATTAGTAACACGAAGAACAACTTGGGAATTTAATGGAGTGAGCTTTGATTGGCAAAAGCTCTCCCAAAAGCAACTCAGATTGGCCCTCGTCTGAAATTTTATTCATTACACTTGACAGAGCTCCTCAACACATCATGGTTAGGAAAGTCGACAGATTAGCAGCCAAAGACAAAGCTTAATCTCCATTCAGTTACAGTCAACACCAAATTACAAGAAAATGAAGGTGCATATTGCCTTCTTTCTAAGCTACTTTTGATATCTTAGGATAGAGGATTATCATATTCTAATTCACCAATTATTCATATGTAACCACCATCTAGGAATTCAAGTGAAGTATCATGTGATCAGAACAGGAGATGAAAGGTGGCTATACAAATCTCTCAACAACTTCTGTAATACAAGACAATTTTTACACAAAGATCCTCATAGTCTCGTACATGAAAGGGTACATAATCTTTTGTTCACACATGGATAGAATTTAAACTCCACTATAGTTTTCTTTCATACATTCTTGTGTAGAAATAATTATGTACATCTTCATTCAACTGCAATCACTTGAGCATGCACATCAATACTAGCCACTTATATAGTTATCTCAGGATTTTCTACTATTGCACATTAATGAGTACTCCTAGAAATATAGGTTTGATTTTGTACTGCTGTTTCTAATTGACTAACCTTGAAAAGTTAGAATTTTGGTCATTAATCTGTTGATTCAATCCTACACTCTTACTAAACAGATATTGAACGAAAATATTGTATTACTGAAACATAACAATACAAGATACAACCAAATTCCAAGATCTACAAATTGAGACTACAACATGTGAGGGAAGTAGAACACAAACACATAAATGAAAGCTTGGTTTTTCCTACAGAAACTATTTATCTCATAAGAAATTATGAAGCCAAAAACTAGTCATCTTCATCATATCCAAAATCAGGTTCTACAGGCTTCTGTAAGTTGACAAGGGAGGGCATATGATCACCATATGCACTGAAAATGTCTGACGATGTCATGATTGCAGTTTTGCAAACATCACTTTTGGATTTTTCAAAGACTTCACTACTGGTGGAATCCCTGAGAGAAGAAGAAAGCATTAAGAAAGTAGACAATGCAATACTATTTTAAGTGCCATGAAAACACTTACGGATTGGTGGAATGAGCGTTGGAATGAGTAGTGATGATGCTTCAAACACGAGTTCCAACCGTTCTGATTTGAGTATGAACCTTGATGAGGGCTCCTTTGTTTAGTAAACCTACCCAGAAAGATAGACTTTTGACAATTTTTCCAGTTTGATTATTGTAAAGTTTCTATTGTTCCTCTTGATGAAATGAGAGAGGTGGTCAATGATGTTGATAGTAATGGCAGTCCCCATTACAAGGAGAAAACTGAGGAAGATACCAAAACCGATGATATGCTCGGTGGAGTCTTTGCCTTTGCTTAAGAAGGTAAGGTTTTATTCTTCTCAACTTTTTACAGTTCAGACCAAATGATTTTTCTTAGCCTGATTTTGATAATGTATGCATGTACGTTGAAGTGCTCAACAGATCTTTTGCTGTTCTCCATTGGTCTGCTGAAATCCGCACCACCTAAGCATTTGCCTTTGCTGAACAAGGGCATGATAGCAGCTTATTGAGCTAAAAATAACATCATCTAAAATTCATATAAACTAGAATACATGATCATATTTATATTCGAAGAAAGGAGCACACCTAATTCCAATCAGTACATACAAAAAAGCTTGTAATGAACTGGAAAATCTTCATTGAAAGCCTGCACCATAACAAAATATAGAATCAAAGAATTATTCAATAAATCATCCAAAATTCGAGCTGCTCAGGTGTTAACATCAAATATCATAACTAGTACATAAAACTGAGAAGTTACATGAGTATGCTCTACTATATCACCAAAAAACTAGTTTCTACAACTCGAATTTAGATAATCATAAATCCTTAAACATATGTGATGAAATCCATAAAAGGGATGTTTGAATAACAATCCATTGGAGGCGAATTCGCTTACTCAATAGTTCCCAAATAGCCATGAATAGAAGACCTAGATATTCTCAAAGGGACATTCCTCCATCTCCTACTAGTTGTTGTCGCTGGACACATCGTCGCTCGCTGCTCGAAATGAATCTACGGACGAAGCAAGTCAGCATCTCTTCCTCTATTGATTAAGATGAACTAGGAACGATTGTATATCGAGAGGAAATTGGGGGAGAAAAGGAAGCCAAAGATTTTGAGGCCGAAGACGAAGGCGGGGGATGACAGAAAGTGTAGGATCTGTCGCTGATCCAGAGACCAAGTTCGAAGACGACTGTCGGCTTCAAGAGTGATGATGAATCCCCATGGATGGAAGAAGGGAATCTCCATGAATGGGATTGAATGAGGTGAACACTAGGTCAACCTGAGATTCAGCGTGTTTTAACCTCAGGGTCAATTTCATCCAAATGCCTCAGACTTTTATATAATTACAAAATTGCCACCAAAATTTTTAAAACAGTGCACCCTAGTGAAACTTTCTACTAAATTTTCCTTTTTCTCGTGTAATTTTCGGAACCGCCGATCATCCTGATCCAACGGTCCAGATATGTACTCACACACTTATTATAAGCACTCTACTCACCGGAACCTCCCTCTAGAAACATATTTTAATATTTAATAGAGTTGAATTATAAGTTGATGGATAAATGTTGCAAATAACTATCCTCCATGGACTTTCTGATGAACATTAAACATGCATAATCTACTACTTAATCATCTAAATTCTTGATTTTATTAAGCTATAACATTTTACACACTTACACATACATAATCTCCTTCATAATATGAACAAATACACACTTATCATATAGATAGTAGTTTAAGGCTCTGTTCGGTAAAGGTAGGTGATTGTTCTTTCCATCTAGATGAATATGATAGATGAACTCAAATTAGATGAAAAATAGATGGAATTTAACTAGGTAGGTGAAATTCTTAAGATAAGAAAGGTGTTTGGTAGATGGGGTAGATGAATTATATGAAAGTGGATGTATAATTACCAACAAGGGCGAAATTTGGGCATAGAGCAAGGGTAAATAATGGAAGATTGATTCAAGTAGATTTTTGCAGGTAGATAGAAAAATTGAACAATATTCATGAGGGTAGATGGAAGATTTTTGAAGAAATTAGATGAAAAGGAGAAGCTAGATGAATTGGTGTTGGTAGTATGGTGGATGAATTTTTGGTCTCAAAAAGGTGTTCGGGAAGGAAGCAGAAAATACCAATAAGCTCTACTTCCATCTAGCTTAATGGGCTTTAAGCTTACAACCGAGCGGACCCTAAGTAGTTGAATAGGTACAAGACAACTTGTTTAAGGTCAGCAAAATTCAAGAGGGACTACGCCATGAACACTAAAAAGCATAATGCAATTTTGTAAAAAGAATCGTGTAACACTCGTCATTTTGTAGATACACTGATCTTCCACTACTTCAGGAAAGGAAATAAGGCGACTGACCTCTTGGCTTCCGCTTCCGCCACGATGGACGGCGTCGATTTTGCCTGAGCTCATCTGCAACATATTTATGCTCTTCAGTTCCCTAACAAGCAGGTCAGGGTGTTGAGGAACGAAGGAATGTATAAGCCATTCTCTAAGGCTAGATTTAATGATGTCCTCACCATGGAAAAGGTCGCCGAGCTTGTAGAGAAGCCTTCCAATTTACTCCCACCCGTAGCGAGTTCCTCCCGTACCATATCCAGAGAACTGGGCACACCCGCCGCTAGCGACTCTTCAACCTTTGTATCTATTATCCACTCCCTGCATGCCATAGTTGAGAAGCATCTCGTTGAACTCCAGACACAGCTCCAGCTCCTCACCAAATGAAAAGAAGAGCAGAGCATTATCATCTAGACCCTAGTCGCTTTTACCAGGAAGTGTGATGCTTAGGGTGCTATTGCTTGTGTCTTATTTTGCTTCTCTTTGTGTGCTTTTTTGCTTGTCTAAGTATTAAATGATAACTCTAGGACCCCCCCCCATCTCTCTAAAAGGTGTAAGGATGTTGTTTTTGAATGATAATAGTTTGCTCTCTTGTTTCTATAAACTTGCGCTATTCTACTTGGTTACTCCTTGCTCTTTTGTGCTAAATGTCTTGATTTGTTTGATTATTGAGTTAAGTTTGTTTCCCTTTCCACTATTAGTCCCCTTTTCATGGGTTATATTTCATATTTGATGATGTCAAAAAGGGGGAAGTAAAATAGGTAAATCTTTTCGACTAATTGGGAAGAATTTAGACCAGCTTGGTCTAAGGGGGGATAAAGGTATACTTGCTAAGTGCCTTTAGCAAGATTTTGAGCAGATTCTGTCAATTTATCAAGTATCGGTTTAAGCTTCATTTTATATCTTATAGCTTAACTGAGTACGTTTGGAATATACGTGCTTACACTGTTTAAGTGTTTGTCGTCATCAAAAAGGGGGGAAATGTTAGTTTAAGCTTGCTCAACTCAATTACTCATCTTATTTTGAAGATGATAAACACTATATTTAATCAATCTTGTGTTTTCTAAGCATTACAAGAATAGCTTAAGAAGCCAAGAGAGTCGCTTTGAGACAGAGAACAAGCTAGAGACTAGCTTTGAGCCTTGCGAAGATAGAGAGTATCGCTAAGGCAGTCTCAACCAAAACAGAAGAAAAGAAATCAATCCAGAAGTAAAGTTAAGTGAAGTGCGTTGAAGGCGAAGGACTAGCACAATGCATGGAGAGTCGGTGCGAGCTAGTGAATCCTTTGCTTCAACAAACGTGAAGTGAAGAAGACCCAGGTGGATGCCATGCACCATCATGTAGGGTATTCGGGCACAGCTAATGGGAATGTCGAGAAGCTAAGGATGGGATGAAGAATGTGTTCCTTACCATGTATAATGAGGGACGAGTTTCGCCAGGCTGGACAAATAGAAGGATTGCGAGCGGTGTGGGGTGGAGTGCCATCATGGAAAGTTTGTTACAAGATTGTTACTCAAGAAAAGCAGAAGCGTGTGGAATTTGTGGTGCTCCTTGGTGGATCGACGCGCGGATTGCAAGCGTGGACCTTTGTTGTGATATGTATAGAATTCCTTTCTTGGGGAATAAGTTTAACGCACGAGCTTGAGAACCTCATTGAGGGAGAGAAAGTCTAGTGAAGCTTAGGAGAAGCTAGCCCAAGAGAGAAACACAACGGGATCTGAAAACTTGGAAGTTGGTATAGTTGAGTGATTGGGAAAGATCACAACAGGACTAGAAATCTAGGAAGTGAGTACGATTAAGTGTTTGGGGTGAAAAGCTAGTGATTTTAGAGGGAGCAAGTGAGTCAACAACACCTTGAGAGTAGCGAGCTTGTATTTGGGTTGAACAACGATTGTATTGAGTGAAGAGAACGAGCGATTGTAATCTTCATTTGATATTATCAATATAGTGGTGAGTTTCATCCGGGGCTTGAGTTAAGACAAGGGTTCACCTTACCAAATCTCTGTACATATTGAGCTGAACTTTAAATCTAACAATCTAAAGTTCTTATTGTGGCAAAGTCTCTAATCTTACATATAAACACACTTGCTACTCGCTTGTTGTGTTTACAAAGAGACTAAGACTCGCTTTGTGTCTTTTTCCATTTCCGCATCTTAAAAACACTTAAGCTAGTCTATCGAGCTAATCTTCTATAAAGAGCTAGTCGATCTAAGCTACTCTATTAAGTATTCAACAATGTTTCATTTTCATATATACTCGCTATGTTGAATATGATCCTTGTACACTAGCTTACTAGCTTTTGTGCATTGGATTTAGAGTAAGTGTGACATTATCAATCATATCTAGTCACAATCTCTTTATCTTACTCAATCCTCACTCGTCAAAATCCACAGATAAAAACAAACAACTTGAAATAAGGTTTAGCCATCTTTTTGACATATATGACTGTAATCATGGAAATTAAAAACGCTCGGAGGAACCCCAACAATTTAGATAACATTTTGCAAAAATGATTAAGACTTCCAAATCAAAGATCCACAGTCTTAAGAATAGGTGAGATTTCAAGAAAAAAATTTGATGAGTTGCATGCCAAAGGGATAACCGCAAACATATGTCAAACAAACATCTATCAACTTCTTAAGTGCGAAATTGTGTGCAAATCCAAAGTATTCCATGAAAGATACATCTGGGTCTAGGGACCCATCTTTACACGGTAAGTTTTCTCTGATTCAATATTGTGGAGATTAGGGGCATCAATCATGAGATGAGCAACCACAGATATAGTTGTTATGTCGGTAAATTCACTCCTAATAAATATCCTTTAGTTGATGAAACACTGAGGTAGTATGATCGGATTCCATGTCAATGCTCAAGCAATGAAGAGTGTACGCACACCCAAAAAGGAGCTTATGAGAAAAATTCAAAAGACACAGATAGCACGTGAAAATGAGGAAGTTCGTAGTTACTCGTGTGAAGTAGTTACGTCCAGTCTGCTCCACGAGATTAGTGAAACCGCCAAAGAAATTGGTCCAGTTACAAACCAAATGTTGATTATTATGTTGAATTACATCACCATTAAACTCTCATCCATTCTACCAAGAAAAGGAGCATACAAGCATAATTTTATGTATCACTAGCAACATGCAGAAACTTGAGATTTGGGGAAAGAATTCTTAGCACTGAACCTACAAAGCGTACTAATGTCAAGCTTTTAAGAAGAGGACAATTTCCCAGCTAGGGTTTCGACTCTATTGGGAGAGAGATCAACTCCAAGAAGAACAAGACATGTGAGGAACAAGAATCACTTAAATGTTGAAGGAGGTGGGTCCATTGTAATATTCCAAATCTCCAACTTGGTCAAGTTTGTAAACGAGTATGACTTCAAATAATTTCCACCTCAATTCGAATCCGATAATGTTTTAATGATCAACTTTCAGATATCATTTGTGTAGGAACATGTAATTCGAAAATAACACAACCTGTAAAGAAATCTAAACTAGAACTAGGAAAATAAAAAAATACCGTAACAGTGATGCGGATTGCAAAGGTGAGTATGAAACTTTGTCCTTAATTTGTAAACATCCCATTAGTGAGACGATTATCGGTGTTCCGATTCACATGACACAACTGCGAATTTTTCGGACTACTACACTCAGAACCAAAGCTTGCAGACCTGCACTATGCTTACACACTCTTAAAATGGATGAGAAGAGGAGGATGTGGTTCAAGACTTGATGGAAGAATGTTGGAAACTGTGTATTTCAGTGTCTTATAAATGAGGTTGAGGGGTCTCTTTATACAGAGCCTCGGTTCCTTGAAGATCATTCTAAAGAAAAAAGATACGGATACAAAGTATATCAGATCGTGAAAGATTAGATCTATTGGAGAAGACCGTGATGATTTAAATGATATATTCTTATAAATGCTTGTTGACTTAGTCAAACAATCCCAAGTGGAAGATAGTTTAAGAGAAGCCAAAAAAACTTCATAACCAGGTTGGTCCAAAAAGATTGTTTGTTGCTGCAGGCCGAATGCCTATTTCACAAGACCACAAGGCCCACAATACCATGACCCACGAACCAGACCCAGACTGGACCGGACTGTGCATGTGGGTTCATGGTGTCCTCTTCGTACCTCCACTAGATTTTGATCTTACTGGGAAGTAGTGGGTATATATACACTCCAAAAGATATCCTCACTTCCAACGTGAGATACCTATGGAAATGTGCCCTACACATTTCTTCTCCTGTTAAACACAACTCTTAACCTTCAAGCAACCATGTATGGGTTCTTATTTCTCATTCAACCAGAACTCGCTTTCAATGTATTAACATACTACGAGTATGTGCTCGTAAGGACAAATCCAATGCTCTCTTATTCTGGCACCATTGACGGCCAAAACCCATCAAAAATGTGCCCGAAAGTATGAGTAAAATATTACCTCCAACAATTCCCCACATGACTAGAATAATTCTAAAAATATAGAAAGACTTTTGAGAATATGAAAAAAGAATCATTGCATCTGGAATGATAGAAACTTTTCAACCTTGAACTACTCATACTGAATAGCTATTGGGATTACTCGGCCAGATGAGGAGCACAATATCTTGAACCACCTGGGATTGATGTAAATCTAGACAACAACTATCACACAGTTTCATCCTCTTGTAGAACTAGATCATATGATTATGTTCATTTTGACCTTGAACATCCTTGGTTACTCGTGAGCAAACTTGAAGAATGCAGCCTTACAAAATTCATCTAAAAACGGTCGCGTTTCACACTCACTTAGGTGATTGACCATAGAAGGTATCTTGTCATACCCCACCTTTTTCAGAAAAGGATATGGAATCATTAAAAGCTAAGCTTATCCTTAAAGTAGCACTGATCACCATCCTGGAAACTGGGTTGAGCCTTGTAGTCTCCCAGTACATCTCAGTGATTCAACTTGATTTGGTTTTCTTTTGAACCCATATCTTGAGATCTCTAGTCAGATAGATAGGGTATCCATCAAACATCATCTTTAGTCATAGGCTTTAAACCCATTTATCTTGATGTTTTAACAACTTTCTCTCTTGATAAAACTTTAGTAAATGGATCAACTAGGTTGTCAACCGATTTGATGTATTCTATTGAGATTATACCATTCGAGATAAGTTGTCTAATGGTCTTGTGACATATTCTATGTGAAGAGATTTTCCATTATATAAGCTACTCAGTGCCCGAGCAATAGTCGATTGGATATCACGATGTACACTTAATGCCAACACTTTCTTATTCCACATAAGGATATCTTATAGAAAGTTGTAAAGGTATTCAACTTCTTCGCTTTTTTATCTAAAGCGGTGAACTCATACTCCATAGTGGATCTCGAAAACAATGTTTGTTTGGAGGACTTCCATGATATGGTTGCACCTCCAAGTGTGAATACGTATCGAGTTGTTGATTTGGAGTTTCTAAGCCCGGATATCCAATTGGCATCACTATATCCCTCTAGAACTGTTGGTATGTCCCATAATGTAGCCCACAACTCTAAGTGTATCATAATTTGTTCAATACCTTATCTCTTTCTTGTGTATATCCCTTGGATTGTTGGTGTAGTGACTTAGTACATTTACTAAGTGCACTATATTGGGTCATGTGTAGTTGTTCAAGTACATTAGATTACCAATGACCCGTGCATATTCCACCTGTAACACTCCTTCTTCTTCATTCTTAGTTAGATGAAGATAAGAGCCCACAAGCGTTTTTTCTAAGTAGCTCTTCAATATTCCGAGAATTTTTTCATCATAGTGAGTTTGAGACAAGATGATAGAGTGCCTAGTGATTTTGATCCCTAGTATCACATCTGCAAGTTCCAAATCTTTCCTATAAAACTTCTCACAAAACATGTGCTTAGTTTGTTTGATTATGTCATTGTTATTTCCAATAATGAGCATATCATCCACATATAAAGACAACATTGTGGGTTTGACGAGGGGTAGGATCGAGATAAAATGCTAGTGTAACAAAATATGTATGTGAATGTTACACTTACTCTATAATCAATGAATAAAAGCTACAAAGCTAGTATTCAAAGACTAACTGTTAACAAAGCGATTATAGATATAAGTGAACCGCTTGTCGAAAACCTTTATAGAGTAGCTTAGAATCAACTAGCTCTTAGAGAAGAGTAGCTCGATTGACTAGCTTCAGTTTTTAAGAAAAGCGGAAGTTTAAAACACTTTAAGCGAGTCTTTTCCCTTTAAGTAAGCACTGCATGCTAGAAAGCGAGTATGGTATAGTTGCGGAATAACAAGGGAAAATCACAATATGAATCTTAGATTGTTAGATGAAAGATTCAACTTGATATGCACAGGGAGACTTTGTTAAGGTGAGAACCCATGGAAATAATACATGCCCAGGATTAAACTCACCAATAGATTGTATATAATGAACAAAGAATTACAAGGCCTTATAACTCTCAGCTCACTACACTTGCATCAGCTCACTTACAACATTTGCACTCTCAAGTTGTAAAGACGACACCCGCTCCCTCAGAGATCACCAGCTATGCCCCAAACACTCAACCCTACTAACCTCCCAGCTCTCAGTCCTTTTGCATCCCTTCAAGACACTTAGCGTACTAACTCCCAGGCTTTCACGATCCTGTTGTGTTTGTGCTGACTTCTCTCCCTCTCGAGGTTTCCCAAGCTCGTGAGAATACATACAACTATTACGCCTATTTATAGAAATCCTAAACTTCTTCCCAAACTAGAAATCTATACAATATTGTAATAAAGGAGATTGCCACCTTAGCAATCCGCGTGACTATTCTCTGGATAGCACCTCCATAAATTTCTCCTTTTTCTTAAGCAACAAACTTGTAACAAACTCCTGCCATGTTGGCGATCCGCTTCCACACCACTCCACTTCAACTTCTCCACACTTGGCGGATTTCACGCTCCTTACTCTCCATAGGAAGAAACACATTCGCCTATCTTGAGCTTCATGACTTTCCCATCATCTGGCACGAATACTATACATGCTAGTGCAGCCTAAGCCACCTGGGCCAGTTTCCTTCACTTCAAATCTTCTGTTGTTGAAGCACTGGGAACACTAGTTGCATCGACTCTCCTTGTCACTCCGCTAGTCTTACTCTTCAACTCTTATTCACACCTTTACTTCATAATTGTGATTCTTTATCTTTGAGTTGGTTGAAACTGCCTTTGTTATGTCTTCTATCTTAGTAAGGCTCAAAGCTAGTCTCTAGCTGTTTGCTTGGTCAAAGCAACTCTCTTGTCTTCTTAAGCTACTCGTGTAATGTTTAGAAAACACAAGATAGATCAAATGGAGTGTTTAAATCATTAAAAACAAAGGAAGTGATTAGTCTAAGCAAGCTCAAACTAACAAACATAATGTATTTATTGGGTGAATGTTTGTGTATATGCATTTGTCACATTCATTGATGGTGAAGCCACTTGACATCATTACATAATAAAATTTTTCATGCCATTGTTTTGGACCTCGTTTGAGTTCATATAATGACTTTACAAGTTTGCAAACTTTGTGGTCTAGTCCAGGCACTACATAGCCTTTAGGTTATTTCATATAAATTTCCTCATCTAAATCTCCATTTAGAAAAATTGTCTTGAAATCCAAGTGATGAACTTCTAGGTTCCTTAATACTGTTATAGCTAGTAGCATTCTGGTTGAAGTTATTCTTGTAACATGAGAATAAGTGTCAAAGAAATTCTAGTCCTTCTTTTCATCAGAATCCTGCACCACAAGCCTAGCCTTGTGCTTCTTTATTGAGCCATTGATTTTCAACTTACGTTTGAAAATGAATTCACACCAAATTGCTTTACACCCTTGCTATCACTTTTACTAGGAAACCTCACACTTTGAGGTATTTGTACGATGGTACGTTACCTTTTCATAGTTCATAGTGTTTCTAGTTACCTTATTTGGTATTTTATTGAGAATATAGTTAGAGGTTAGTAGGACTCCCCCTACATGTTCTGTGTTAACCCATATTCTCCTAACATCTCATTCATCATTTCCTTCAAAGTTCGTTCTTATGTTCCACAACTCCGTTAGATTCAGATGAGTAGGGGTGGTAGTTTGATGAACTATTCCATGTTCTTTGTAGAATGCATTGAATGGTTCATTATGCTCACCTCCTCTATCACTTTGGATTACTTTAATCTTTTTATTAAGTTGGTTCTAAACCTCCAACTTGTGCTCTTTGAACTTGTCCAAAGCTTCATCTTTGCTTCATAGTACTTACACATAACAATATCTAGTGTTATCATATAAGAAAGCGGCAAATTAGTTTTTACCACCACTAGTTTCTATATAATTCAAATCACATAAATCTATGTGAATTAAGCCTGAAGTTTCAGTTGTTCTCTAAATGTAGATATGGTGTTTTGTGAATTTTTCTTGTACACATACTTCACATTAGTTTGCATTTATTTTCCCTTTTGGAATAATGTGTGTGTTCATCGGTTGACTAGTGGTTTTAAAATTCACATGTCACAATCTTTCAATTCCAAATATAGGTCCACTCAACGACATAAGCAATAGTGTTATCCTTATTCATTGAAGTTGATCTGGCTAAAACCTACTTGCAAGTGTATAAGATCAATTTATCGTATCAAGTGTCTATCCCACAGAGACTAATGTAATATTAATTGAAACAACTACAAGTGTTCTAGGCCGCAAAATATGGATATAGGAGAAATCTAACAAAGCTACCAAATACAAAAAAAGAAGACAGACAAAAGATATGGGATAAATGTGTCTAAGGTTAAGGATCACTGAGGCAATGCTTCAATAGATGAAATCAAACTCCACCTGAATCTAATCTTATTACTGAAGTTAGGTGATCTAAGGTAATTCACTAGCTCCTTTCAAATGATAGTAAAACGTGTCTAAACTAGACTAGTAATCGTTGTCATGTAGAGCTAGTCTCATTCAAACCCATTAGGCACTTAGAGTCTAGATATAAACTGAAATAACATCCTCTTTTACGCTCCGATAAATCAACCTAAACCTATAACATCTATGACGACTTATTATCCTTAAGAGTAATTAAGATGCTCTTGCAAAAATAACATGCATCTTCAATTCCTAGGATTCCGGTAAAAGCTATCACCTTTCAATCTCAAACCCATACCTGATTACCTATTATTGTTATCACCTTTCAGTCTCAGACTCTAATAGGATCCAATTAGCCTAAGCTAAAATGGGCATAAATCTAGGAACGAATCATTAATATTTCAATTCAGACAAAAGATCAATTACATCTAAATTTTCATTGTGTGGATCACCATAACATTGGAACTCAGAGTTTAGCCGAGGATAATCGAAGATATCAATAGATTTAGACTAGCAATCAATTTATATGGATTATGGAACAAACACCGGAGATAAAACTAAATCTTAATAATAAAATAATCCAAATTGACAAAAGGCTAGAACGATCATACTAATCTTTGAATCAAACTAGCATAGAAACTCCATCTTGAAGTTCAACCACATCCGTCCAAAAAGGACGAACTGCTGCCTTCTCTCCAACCCAAAAACGCGAACCAAAAATGTTGGATCGTGCACAACTTCAAAGTAACGCTTAAGTTATAGAGAGCCTACACTCTTAAATGCAGAAAGGAAGTTTAAACAATGAAACCTATAGTGTCATGCAAAGATTTTTCCAAGGTGAGAATCCTAGACATCTACCAAGTCCGGGATGAAACTCACCACTACTCCTTATTGCTCAAGGAGATAACTTTTACAAAGTTTAGATCAACACTCTATAGCTCTCCTCTATCATTTAGCGCCTCTCACTTTCTCTCAAAAGGTTAACTCTCAAACAACAAAGCTACTCTCTTTAGCACTTTACAAGCGATCCTCTCTCTCAAGCACTCGATATCTATGTGATTTTCAATGTAAGAACTCTTCCTTACATCTTCAACACACTAGCTATTTATAGAAATTGAAGCTGAATTCAGTTAAGCTCGATTTCTATTTCTTACTCTCAAAGAAAACAAGCCAGGTTAGCAATCCGCATAAAAGCTTTTCCTTGCTAAAGCAACCCGTGCTTGTGCTTTCTCACAATGAATATCCGTGCGCTTGTGCTTCTTCACTCGATTATCCTGCTATCCATGCTAGCGATCCGTGTGATCATGCTTTACCATGCTCCCTTCATTCTCCACGTCAGCGATCCCCGGGTTACACTTTCCAGGAATAGAAACCTCAAACAACTTTCCTTAGCTTTCCTTTACTTCCCTCAAGCTATAGCTTACTGGCCTTCCTTTGCGTGAGAAAACTCTAAGCACATTTCAAACAATCCACTTGAATCCATCCACTTGTTTGACACTCATATGGATCAAATCACTACTACTTTATTTTCTTCCTCTATGCAGCTAGACTCTATCGCTTCCTAGTGCGATCCTCTAGTTGCTTATTCCATCCATAGCAAGACTCAGCTTTCCCCTCTAGGCTCAAGTGAGACCCTTACATGGTCAAGCTATACCTTTTTTTTCTTTCCACATGTTTGACGTTGATCTCTAGATCGTCTTCACTTGCTTTTCATCTTTTATTACGTAGCTCGACTCTCTCGCTGCTCAGCGTGACTCTCACGCTTCTTATTATAGCCTTAACAAGACTCGTCTTTCGTCGCTACGCTCAGGCTCGACCCATAAATGGTTAAGCTAGACCTTGTTGTCTCTAAACCTAGAACTCCTTGAGTATAACCTGTCAAGCTTAAAACACACAAAGTTCATTAAAACATAGATTTGTCATTATCAAGACAAGAGATATGGTTAAGCTCGATCTCATCCTTAACCAATAATTTCCCCCTTTCTGATGATGACAAACTTATAAAGGACTAAACACTTGCATACGCACAACCTACGTTCAAGTCCACATTCAGCTTGATCACCATACTAAGTAAGCAGAATAGCAATATATTTAATCTTATAAACAGTTGTCTAAGTATACCTTTGTCCCCCCTTAGACCAAGACAAGTCTAATTCACAGCTCAACTTCGACAAAAATGTATACACCTGTTCACTTTCCCCTTTTGATATCATCAAAAAATATCACACTTAATTGTACATAGGGAACTAAAGAAAGATGCACAAGCAAGCTCAGCTCAACAAACAAGCATAACACTCAATAAGACCAGTTAAGCTAAATCGCAACCAAGAATCAAGCAAATCACTCTAATCTATAAAGGCATACTATATCATTAATAATATCCTTACACTTTTTTAGTAGCTGGATTCCTAGAAGTTCTAGCATACTTGGCACTTGAAATCATAAAGCACATAAGAGCATCAACTCAAATCACCGTCTCCCTCAATACTTTCACCAGCTACACTATAGGTTTTGAATTTTTTGTTGTTGCACTTGTCTCCGCTGTCGGCAAGCATATTAATTTGGCTTCCAACATAAGCTTGTCAATGGTCTCTCGCTCGCGCTCCATAAGTGAGACCATGTTGGATGTCTATGATATATCCTTTATTGTATAATTTTAGTTGTCTCTAAAGCAAATAACTTTGAGCACCACCTCGCAAGATAGCACTGAGTATGAACTTGTTGTGTTTTTTGAGGCCACATGAAGTATGCCACCCACCTTACGCTTGTACACATTATTCGCTTAGTTACTCGTAATGGGAAGACGTAAGATCACGCTTGAGATGTGATGAAAATTGCTTAGTATGAATTTTAAAGCGCATGTAAGAGGGAAAATGCACATTTCATATAGAGACATTACACACTCACACTCAAGGTATATCTTGTAACAAGTATGTGTATATAGTGGGTAATATGCTTTTTTTACACCAAAATGAATACTTCCATTGAAGAGCTATAGGGACTAGGAAGCATTACATTAAGGTTAAGCTTGGGACACCGTAGAAATGGATCATGTATACGAGCTTGTAATATGGATAGAATGCGATCACCACTCTCTATTTGAAGAGAAATAAGAGTATGTAGTTAATGTCGAAGAGAGTAATGAACTTTAATTCAATATACAAGTATAGCTAGGTCGTTCTTTGAAATAGATAATGCATGTAAGCAAGCAAAGAAAGATGCACAACTTAAGCTAAAGTTCCCAATGAAAATAAAGCACGTTAATCCATAGCCAATATAAGAGGAAATTTTAAAAACACATGAAGAGATGGTCTTAATTGAGAAGAATAAGATCAAGCTATAGCTTAAGGTGCAAAAAGATAACCTTTTGAGTGCCTTAGTAAAAGATATAAGCTATAAGTTCTACTGTAATCACATGAATTAGCTCACCAGGATAGCTAGGATATGCTTTATCACTCTGAAGTTGCACTTGAACGGGATAGAGTCACACTGAAGCTATAATCAAGCCTGACTTACCACAAATTGGACTCGCTGAAACTCAGCGATACTTAGCTCAACTAGATAGTCATCTCTGAATAGAATGGAGTGGATGAGATGCATATGAACATTTAAGCACACTTGATCTTAACTTTCTTCTTGACACTGAAGGAGATGATTTCCCTTCCTAATCTTGAAATGAAAGTAGCAAAGATGGATCATCCGTCATGAGTAACCACTGAAAATGTAGCTCCTACTCTTCATTCCAACTTGTAAGAGAAAAATCAAGCTTTGGGTAGCCAATGAAGCATTGACTTCGTAGGGCCATTGCCAATATCTATTCCTGAGATGGAACGTAAAACTTTCTTTTTTACAACTCGAGTTATGGGTTCATAATAGCTAGAATCATTTAGATCAAGCACTAGATGAGTTTTGTCTCTAGAAGGCATACCTTGTGATGCTTTTGTTTGTGCATTCTTGGCTTTTAATGACCTAGTACGCACAAATTTGGTCTTAGACGACCTGCTCTGGTCAAGCTTGCCATCAACGAGACTAGCTTGATCAAGCTTGCCCTTACTAGAGTCGGCCTTAATAGGCTTGTAGGGATGGTTCTTTATCAACTGAGTGGTAGGAGTTTGTGCTTGCTTGATATAAATATTATGCACATTTTCTCCATGAAACCATTTTTTGGTTCCGCTTGGTCCTTTCTCGAGAACTTGAATCTTGTTTGTAGATGTTGAATTTTTACTTTTGCAGATTGAATCTCTTTGTCTAACACGTCTAACTTCTTAGATAGGTTGGTAGATTGAGATGGACCAGAATTGGTGGAGGAATCTTGAGGATTATAACCTAAGCCAGGACGCGGCTTTCACAAAGACGGTTTGACTAACGGTCTTTGCTTCCACATTCTCATCTAGATTATCTAGATTGGTCAAGATTTATTCAAAGCTTAACATTCACAGTTGAGTCAGAGTGCTTAGTTATACCTTTGCCTTTACATAGCACACAAGATTTGGTGATCAAAGTGGTCTTTGTATGCAATTGTTTAGAAAGCTCAAATGTTTCCTCTCTTAAATCGTTAAGCTCAACTATATGTTCTTTCACTTTAGCCACGAGAGCCTTATGATCTCTTACCAATTCTTTAAGCAGATCAACAAGACATTTTTAGCAAGTAATTCAAACTTAAGAGAAGATACTTCAATATCACCCTCAGACTCGAAATCTTCAGCTGCCATTAAGCACATGTCTTGTGCTTGCTCACCAATTTCACCCTCGCCATCTGAATCTCCTCATAGAGTGATGAAGTTCTTTGTTGAATAGATTTGAGATGAGCTAGAGCTTGCAGAACTTTGGCATTAGTACAAGATCTAGCTATATGCCCCTTCTCTCCTCAGTTGTAGCATAGGACATCCTTGATGTCACACTGCATAGTTTGATCTCTTTTAAATCCACCTTGCCTTTTGAAGAACTTCTTAAGCAGCTTGGTCATCATGGCAACGTCTTTCTTTTTTCCCATGATTCACACTATGGAAGAACATGAATCTTATGCAAGAGCTCCTACTTTGATACCAATTATTGGATTGTGTATAACTTCCAAGTAGCGCTTAAGATATAGAGAGCCTAGGCGCTTAAATGTGGAAAAGAAGCTTAAATAATTAAAGCTATAGTGTCTTGCAAAGATTAACCCAACATGAGAATCCTAGACGTCTACCAAGTCCGGGATGAAACTCACCACTACTCTTTATTGCTCCATGAGTTAAATTTTACAAAGTTTAGAACAACACTCTATAGCTCTCCACTAGCCTTTAGTCCTTTCTCTCACTACAAAGCTACTCTCCTTACTCTACAAGTGATCCTCTCTCTCAAGCACTCTACCTCTATGTGATTTTCATGGTAAGAACTCTTCATTACATCTTCAACACACTAGATATGTATAGAAATCAAAGATGAAATCAGTTAAGCTCGATTTATATTTCTTACTCTCTAAGAAAACAAGCTAAATTAGCAATCCTAGTGAAAACTCTACCCTGCAAAAGCAATCCACGCATGTGCTTTCTCACATAGTTGATCTGTGTTCTTATGTTTCTTCACTTGATGATCTTTCTATCCACGTCAACGATCCGCGTGATCATGCTAACCATTTTCCCTTCGTTTCTCCATGTCAGCGATCCCCGGGTTACACTTCCAAGAGCAGAAGCTTCTAACAACATTCCCCATCTGTCCTTTAATTCTCTCAAGCTATAGCTTACCGGCCTTCTTTTGTGTGAGCAAACTCTAAGCACACTTCAAACAATCCACTTGAATCCATCTACGTGTTTGGCACTCATCTGGATCAAATCACTCTTGCTTTATTTCTTCCGCTACGCAACTAGACTCTACCGTTTCCCAGCACAATCCTTTAGTTGATTATTCCAGCCATAGCAAGACTCAGCTTTCCCCTCTAGACTCAAGCGAGACCCTTACATGGTCAAGCGATACCATGTTGTCTTTTCATGTGTTTGACGTTGATCTTTGGATCGTCTTCACTCTCTTTTATTCTTTTATTATGCAGCTCGACTCTCTCGCTGCTCAGCCTGATTCTTACACTGCTTATTACAGTCTTAGTGAGACTTGGCTTTCCCGCTAGGCTCAAACTCGACCCATAAATGGTTAAGCTAGACCTTTTTGTCTTCAAGCTATAACTATAACTCCTTGAGTATAAGTTATCAAGCTTAAAAAACACAAATATAATTAAACACATAGATTTGTCATTATCAAAACAAAATGGATGGTTAATATTGATCTTAGCCTTAACCAACAAAACAAACTCCCAAAAAACAAAGTGCAAAAACACAGCCTAAAACTCATCAACTTCCCTTCTTGTAATTCCCCACATAAAGTAACGTTTAAATCACTAATTACTTGATTAGACCAATTACATTCCACTTTTTCAGTAGTCATACCTCTTCATCATCATTGTATGTTCCTCTTTGATTCAAAGTGGGCCAATCCATATTCTTGTATAGTTTGATTTCATTTGTCTCAATTTACTCCGCTCCAAGTTGCTCCAAAGTCGTGTATTAATTTGCTAAAAAAACATGAAACACATAAAATCACGAGTGTAGACTCTGAATACAAGATAATATGAAATTAACTATAAAATAAATGTGCAAATTATAATATTAAACTAAACCCTAAACTATGAACAAATTAGATGTTATTAGAAGTAGAAGCAGTTACATCGGTTCACGGAAGAATTGTCATTTTAGATATTTTGATCAGTCCATCTTTTCATAACCCTTCCCAACAAAAAATCCTAAACTTATACAAAACAAGTTTATTAGGCACATAACTAATCATGAACCCACGCTTGCCGTCCCAGAGATTAAATTATTGCGGGTGTCTAGAACGTGCATCACATTATTGAGATTGAGGTCCTTCCCTGAAGTCATTCTCAACACTTTCTTGCTCATTCTATTGACCTTAGATGTGGATTCGTTGCCCATGAATAGCTTCTCATCACTATGGCTTGTGGTGTAGGTGGTGGACATACCTCTATTTGAAAAAATATGCCTGGTGGAACCAATGTCGTAGAACCATTCCTTTGGGATTTCCTCCCACCGGGTTGAGCTCGGAAATTATCGCAAACAGATCATCTACTCTAAGACTAGCATCTTGGGCTATGTTGGCCTGAGATTTCCCTTTATTTTTGTCTGCCTTCTTGCTTCAACACTCTTTAGACTTGTGCCCTATCTTCTAATAGTTGTGTCACTTTCCTACAAATTTCTTTTATTGAGGCTTGTTTTTGTGAGGCTTAAACTTGCACTTCTTGTGCTCAGCTATGTTGACGTTGTGCTCTGAAGATCCGTCCTTATCTTCTTGACGGTTCCTAATTCAACCCTTTGTTTGGAGATGAGTCTTTGAACGTCATTGCCTTCCTCTTGTACATCAGGTAATTCTTGAACTATGACCACTTAGGTGGAAGATTTTCAATGAATGAAGTTACCTGAAAGGTCTCGCACACATCCATGCCTTCTACAAGGATCTCATGAACTATCAACTGTAGTTTCTTGACTTGTTCCATGATAGGCTTTGAGTCCACCATGTTGTAGTTTAGAAATTCTGCCACAATATATTTCTTTGAGCATGCATCTCAAGACTTGAACTTTCTGACCATAGCTTCCCATAGTTCTTTGGCAGTGTTGAGCTTTGTGCATACGTTGTACAGGTAGTCAACCATTCGGGCTTTGATATAGCCTCTACAAATGAAATCCCCCTGAATCAAGTTTTCTCTCATGGTTTGGGATTTAAGATATGTGTTATCAGACAACAAAAGATATGTTTCTTCTAGATATCGATCCATTCCCATTATGAAAAGGAAGAAGAGCATCTTCTCAAACTAGGTTTTGAAGCTAGAGCTATCAAATTTTTCGGCCATGATGCTTGAATGTTGTGTGGATGCATTCTCCAAGTTCACTCATGAATAACCAGGGATGTTGAAGATAAAAATGAACACAATCATTGGACCTAGTTCTGCGAGAGGATAAAATTGTGCGATAGCTATTGTCTAGGTTTACAATTTATTATAAAGTTCATTTATAGAACACGTACTCGGATTACAAAAATTAGGGTTTACATATTCGTCTGATTTCTAAAACAGATTCACATCTTATTCTAACTTTACAGAAGTAAGATTGTAGGAACCGGTAATTCTAAACTAACACAAGCTGCAAAGAAATGTAGAGCAGAATTAAGGCAGTTGAAAAAATTCCGTAATCATGATGCGGATTGCAGAGGCGAGTACGGAACTCTGTTCGAATTCTATAAACGCTATGTTAGTGAGACGGTCACTAATGTTCCGAATCCTAGGATACAACTGCGAACTTCTTCAGGTTTCTACATTTAGAACCGAAGCTTGTAGACATGCACTACATGATGCACTCTCACACTTGATTATTAGAGAAGGAGGTGAATAGAGGCTCGAGGGAAGAATGATGGAAACTGTGTATGTCTGTGACTTCTGAATGAGGTTGAGGGGTCTCTTTATATTAGGCTCAGTTCCTTGAAGATCACTCAGAAAGAAAATGATACAAATAGAAAAGATATTAGATTCTAGAATATCTAATCTAATGGAGAAGATCGTGATGGTTTTAAAAGATATATTCTTGTAACCGCTCGTTGACTTAGTCAAACAATCCAAGTGGCTGAGGTTTAAGAGAAGCCCAAAAGGCATCATAACCAGGTTGGTCCAAAAAGATAGTCTGCTACAGTGGGTCGAATGCCCATTCAATAAGATCACAAGGCCCACGGGCCTATGAACCATGACACCCAGACCCAAAATAGACCTGACCGTGCATGTGGGTCAATGTTCCTCTTCATACCTCCATTAGATTTAAATGTTACTAGGAAGTAGTGGGTATATTGACATTGTTGAATGTCAGCATACACACTATTCAAATTTTATTCTCCTTCGAATACTAATACCCAAGCATGTAGCAATCAAGGGTCGATCCCACTGAGAAAGGTGATAGTAAAGAAAGGTAATAGCTTTTAGTTCAGAAAACTAAAAACAATAGGGGTTTTGTTGTGATTATAACAAGGAAAAAACTTCTTGGTTGTATTAATTGGTGATGAATATTGTTTCACTTATTAAATCCATTTATACTTCATAACGGTTTTGATCCTTATATTTCTTCTCACCTATCAGCTTTAATTCGTATGTTATCCTTATCAATATCTGTGGTTCCCCATCTATGATTAAAAGACACAATGAAATAAGATGCAAATCAGTCTAACAAGTTCCAACTACGTATACAACTCCCTAATTTAACATACACGAACCAGACTGACCATATTAAAGCTTGTATTACTAGAAAAATAGTATGTAATATGGAACTAGGCTAGGTTGACAGTCTAAAAAGCACAGAAAGAAATTAACTTTACAATCAAGAAAAGCACTAATAACATGTATGGAATTAAGAACTAATAGAGAAATACTTGCGAAAATCAAAACTCTGTATATACTTCAATTATTAAGCAAAACAATGTCTCGAAACTAATTTCATCGTAGTCATAGAAACTAAGCAAACGGAAAAGTAAATTGTAAAGTACTAAATGGTCGAACTCTAGTCTCATAGGACAAACATTCCTTATATAAGAGACGATCTAACCTAATTCAACCCTAGAAATTAAACTAACAAAATAATAGTTCGAAAGTAATCCTAACAACTGAAAAAGGGAA
>NW_027367891.1:0-53964 GCF_046119375.1 Phyllobates terribilis | reverse complement strand
TTTCTGGTATATGAAAAACATGTTTTTCAATGGCAAAAATCAATGAATATTGTAAATGCACAAACAGTAATATCTCCACATTGCACGGTGCAATTCTGAAATTTTTAGCTTTTTCCTGCTAATCCTAGCATGATAAAGAAGATTCAAAGAGAGTGAGATGCCAGCTCCTTTCATTCAGTCAGTAGCTTCAAACATTTCTGGACGTTTTTCAATGGCAAAAATCAATGAATATTGTAAATGCACAAACAGTAATATCTCCACATTGCACGGTGCAATTCTGAAATTTTTAGCTTTTTCCTGTTAATCCTAGCATGATAAAGAAGATTCAAAGAGAGTGAGATGCCAGCTCCTTTCATTCAGTCAGTAGCTTCAAACATTTCTGGTATATGAAAAACATGTTTTTCAATGGCAAAAATCAATGAATATTGTAAATGCACAAACAGTAATATCTCCACATTGCACGGTGCAATTCTGAAATTTTTTGCTTTTTCCTGCTAATCCTAGCATGATAAAGAAGATTCAAAGAGAGTGAGATGCCAGCTCCTTTCATTCAGTCAGTAGCTTCAAACATTTCTGGACGTTTTTCAATGGCAAAAATCAATGAATATTGTAAATGCACAAACAGTAATATCTCCACATTGCACGGTGCAATTCTGAAATTTTTTGCTTTTTCCTGTTAATCCTAGCATGATAAAGAAGATTCAAAGAGAGTGAGATGCCAGCTCCTTTCATTCAGTCAGTAGCTTCAAACATTTCTGGTATATGAAAAACATGTTTTTCAATGGCAAAAATCAATGAATATTGTAAATGCACAAACAGTAATATCTCCACATTGCACGGTGCAATTCTGAAATTTTTTGCTTTTTCCTGCTAATCCTAGCATGATAAAGAAGATTCAAAGAGAGTGAGATGCCAGCTCCTTTCATTCAGTCAGTAGCTTCAAACATTTCTGGTATATGAAAAACATGTTTTTCAATGGCAAAAATCAATGAATATTGTAAATGCACAAACAGTAATATCTCCACATTGCACGGTGCAATTCTGAAATTTTTAGCTTTTTCCTGTTAATCCTAGCATGATAAAGAAGATTCAAAGAGAGTGAGATGCCAGCTCCTTTCATTCAGTCAGTAGCTTCAAACATTTCTGGTATATGAAAAACATGTTTTTCAATGGCAAAAATCAATGAATATTGTAAATGCACAAACAGTAATATCTCCACATTGCACGGTGCAATTCTGAAATTTTTAGCTTTTTCCTGTTAATCCTAGCATGATAAAGAAGATTCAAAGAGAGTGAGATGCCAGCTCCTTTCATTCAGTCAGTAGCTTCAAACATTTCTGGACGTTTTTCAATGGCAAAAATCAATGAATATTGTAAATGCACAAACAGTAATATCTCCACATTGCACGGTGCAATTCTGAAATTTTTAGCTTTTTCCTGTTAATCCTAGCATGATAAAGAAGATTCAAAGAGAGTGAGATGCCAGCTCCTTTCATTCAGTCAGTAGCTTCAAACATTTCTGGACGTTTTTCAATGGCAAAAATCAATGAATATTGTAAATGCACAAACAGTAATATCTCCACATTGCACGGTGCAATTCTGAAATTTTTAGCTTTTTCCTGTTAATCCTAGCATGATAAAGAAGATTCAAAGAGAGTGAGATGCCAGCTCCTTTCATTGTCAGTAGCTTCAAACATTTCTGGACGTTTTTCAATGGCAAAAATCAATGAATATTGTAAATGCACAAACAGTAATATCTCCACATTGCACGGTGCAATTCTGAAATTTTTAGCTTTTTCCTGTTAATCCTAGCATGATAAAGAAGATTCAAAGAGAGTGAGATGCCAGCTCCTTTCATTCAGTCAGTAGCTTCAAACATTTCTGGTATATGAAAAACATGTTTTTCAATGGCAAAAATCAATGAATATTGTAAATGCACAAACAGTAATATCTCCACATTGCACGGTGCAATTCTGAAATTTTTAGCTTTTTCCTGTTAATCCTAGCATGATAAAGAAGATTCAAAGAGAGTGAGATGCCAGCTCCTTTCATTCAGTCAGTAGCTTCAAACATTTCTGGACGTTTTTCAATGGCAAAAATCAATGAATATTGTAAATGCACAAACAGTAATATCTCCACATTGCACGGTGCAATTCTGAAATTTTTAGCTTTTTCCTGTTAATCCTAGCATGATAAAGAAGATTCAAAGAGAGTGAGATGCCAGCTCCTTTCATTCAGTCAGTAGCTTCAAACATTTCTGGACGTTTTTCAATGGCAAAAATCAATGAATATTGTAAATGCACAAACAGTAATATCTCCACATTGCACGGTGCAATTCTGAAATTTTTAGCTTTTTCCTGTTAATCCTAGCATGATAAAGAAGATTCAAAGAGAGTGAGATGCCAGCTCCTTTCATTCAGTCAGTAGCTTCAAACATTTCTGGTATATGAAAAACATGTTTTTCAATGGCAAAAATCAATGAATATTGTAAATGCACAAACAGTAATATCTCCACATTGCACGGTGCAATTCTGAAATTTTTAGCTTTTTCCTGTTAATCCTAGCATGATAAAGAAGATTCAAAGAGAGTGAGATGCCAGCTCCTTTCATTCAGTCAGTAGCTTCAAACATTTCTGGACGTTTTTCAATGGCAAAAATCAATGAATATTGTAAATGCACAAACAGTAATATCTCCACATTGCACGGTGCAATTCTGAAATTTTTAGCTTTTTCCTGTTAATCCTAGCATGATAAAGAAGATTCAAAGAGAGTGAGATGCCAGCTCCTTTCATTCAGTCAGTAGCTTCAAACATTTCTGGTATATGAAAAACATGTTTTTCAATGGCAAAAATCAATGAATATTGTAAATGCACAAACAGTAATATCTCCACATTGCACGGTGCAATTCTGAAATTTTTAGCTTTTTCCTGTTAATCCTAGCATGATAAAGAAGATTCAAAGAGAGTGAGATGCCAGCTCCTTTCATTCAGTCAGTAGCTTCAAACATTTCTGGACGTTTTTCAATGGCAAAAATCAATGAATATTGTAAATGCACAAACAGTAATATCTCCACATTGCACGGTGCAATTCTGAAATTTTTAGCTTTTTCCTGTTAATCCTAGCATGATAAAGAAGATTCAAAGAGAGTGAGATGCCAGCTCCTTTCATTCAGTCAGTAGCTTCAAACATTTCTGGTATATGAAAAACATGTTTTTCAATGGCAAAAATCAATGAATATTGTAAATGCACAAACAGTAATATCTCCACATTGCACGGTGCAATTCTGAAATTTTTTGCTTTTTCCTGTTAATCCTAGCATGATAAAGAAGATTCAAAGAGAGTGAGATGCCAGCTCCTTTCATTCAGTCAGTAGCTTCAAACATTTCTGGTATATGAAAAACATGTTTTTCAATGGCAAAAATCAATGAATATTGTAAATGCACAAACAGTAATATCTCCACATTGCACGGTGCAATTCTGAAATTTTTAGCTTTTTCCTGTTAATCCTAGCATGATAAAGAAGATTCAAAGAGAGTGAGATGCCAGCTCCTTTCATTCAGTCAGTAGCTTCAAACATTTCTGGACGTTTTTCAATGGCAAAAATCAATGAATATTGTAAATGCACAAACAGTAATATCTCCACATTGCACGGTGCAATTCTGAAATTTTTAGCTTTTTCCTGTTAATCCTAGCATGATAAAGAAGATTCAAAGAGAGTGAGATGCCAGCTCCTTTCATTCAGTCAGTAGCTTCAAACATTTCTGGACGTTTTTCAATGGCAAAAATCAATGAATATTGTAAATGCACAAACAGTAATATCTCCACATTGCACGGTGCAATTCTGAAATTTTTAGCTTTTTCCTGTTAATCCTAGCATGATAAAGAAGATTCAAAGAGAGTGAGATGCCAGCTCCTTTCATTCAGTCAGTAGCTTCAAACATTTCTGGTATATGAAAAACATGTTTTTCAATGGCAAAAATCAATGAATATTGTAAATGCACAAACAGTAATATCTCCACATTGCACGGTGCAATTCTGAAATTTTTAGCTTTTTCCTGCTAATCCTAGCATGATAAAGAAGATTCAAAGAGAGTGAGATGCCAGCTCCTTTCATTCAGTCAGTAGCTTCAAACATTTCTGGACGTTTTTCAATGGCAAAAATCAATGAATATTGTAAATGCACAAACAGTAATATCTCCACATTGCACGGTGCAATTCTGAAATTTTTAGCTTTTTCCTGCTAATCCTAGCATGATAAAGAAGATTCAAAGAGAGTGAGATGCCAGCTCCTTTCATTCAGTCAGTAGCTTCAAACATTTCTGGTATATGAAAAACATGTTTTTCAATGGCAAAAATCAATGAATATTGTAAATGCACAAACAGTAATATCTCCACATTGCACGGTGCAATTCTGAAATTTTTAGCTTTTTCCTGTTAATCCTAGCATGATAAAGAAGATTCAAAGAGAGTGAGATGCCAGCTCCTTTCATTCAGTCAGTAGCTTCAAACATTTCTGGACGTTTTTCAATGGCAAAAATCAATGAATATTGTAAATGCACAAACAGTAATATCTCCACATTGCACGGTGCAATTCTGAAATTTTTAGCTTTTTCCTGTTAATCCTAGCATGATAAAGAAGATTCAAAGAGAGTGAGATGCCAGCTCCTTTCATTCAGTCAGTAGCTTCAAACATTTCTGGACGTTTTTCAATGGCAAAAATCAATGAATATTGTAAATGCACAAACAGTAATATCTCCACATTGCACGGTGCAATTCTGAAATTTTTAGCTTTTTCCTGTTAATCCTAGCATGATAAAGAAGATTCAAAGAGAGTGAGATGCCAGCTCCTTTCATTCAGTCAGTAGCTTCAAACATTTCTGGTATATGAAAAACATGTTTTTCAATGGCAAAAATCAATGAATATTGTAAATGCACAAACAGTAATATCTCCACATTGCACGGTGCAATTCTGAAATTTTTAGCTTTTTCCTGTTAATCCTAGCATGATAAAGAAGATTTAAAGAGAGTGAGATGCCAGCTCCTTTCATTCAGTCAGTAGCTTCAAACATTTCTGGACGTTTTTCAATGGCAAAAATCAATGAATATTGTAAATGCACAAACAGTAATATCTCCACATTGCACGGTGCAATTCTGAAATTTTTAGCTTTTTCCTGTTAATCCTAGCATGATAAAGAAGATTCAAAGAGAGTGAGATGCCAGCTCCTTTCATTCAGTCAGTAGCTTCAAACATTTCAGGTATATGAAAAACATGTTTTTCAATGGCAAAAATCAATGAATATTGTAAATGCACAAACAGTAATATCTCCACATTGCACGGTGCAATTCTGAAATTTTTAGCTTTTTCCTGTTAATCCTAGCATGATAAAGAAGATTCAAAGAGAGTGAGATGCCAGCTCCTTTCATTCATTCAGTAGCTTCAAACATTTCTGGACGTTTTTCAATGGCAAAAATCAATGAATATTGTAAATGCACAAACAGTAATATCTCCACATTGCACGGTGCAATTCTGAAATTTTTTGCTTTTTCCTGCTAATCCTAGCATGATAAAGAAGATTCAAAGAGAGTGAGATGCCAGCTCCTTTCATTCAGTCAGTAGCTTCAAACATTTCTGGACGTTTTTCAATGGCAAAAATCAATGAATATTGTAAATGCACAAACAGTAATATCTCCACATTGCACGGTGCAATTCTGAAATTTTTAGCTTTTTCCTGTTAATCCTAGCATGATAAAGAAGATTCAAAGAGAGTGAGATGCCAGCTCCTTTCATTCAGTCAGTAGCTTCAAACATTTCTGGTATATGAAAAACATGTTTTTCAATGGCAAAAATCAATGAATATTGTAAATGCACAAACAGTAATATCTCCACATTGCACGGTGCAATTCTGAAATTTTTAGCTTTTTCCTGCTAATCCTAGCATGATAAAGAAGATTCAAAGAGAGTGAGATGCCAGCTCCTTTCATTCAGTCAGTAGCTTCAAACATTTCTGGACGTTTTTCAATGGCAAAAATCAATGAATATTGTAAATGCACAAACAGTAATATCTCCACATTGCACGGTGCAATTCTGAAATTTTTAGCTTTTTCCTGTTAATCCTAGCATGATAAAGAAGATTCAAAGAGAGTGAGATGCCAGCTCCTTTCATTCAGTCAGTAGCTTCAAACATTTCTGGTATATGAAAAACATGTTTTTCAATGGCAAAAATCAATGAATATTGTAAATGCACAAACAGTAATATCTCCCCATTGCACGGTGCAATTCTGAAATTTTTTGCTTTTTCCTGCTAATCCTAGCATGATAAAGAAGATTCAAAGAGAGTGAGATGCCAGCTCCTTTCATTCAGTCAGTAGCTTCAAACATTTCTGGACGTTTTTCAATGGCAAAAATCAATGAATATTGTAAATGCACAAACAGTAATATCTCCACATTGCACGGTGCAATTCTGAAATTTTTAGCTTTTTCCTGTTAATCCTAGCATGATAAAGAAGATTCAAAGAGAGTGAGATGCCAGCTCCTTTCATTCAGTCAGTAGCTTCAAACATTTCTGGACGTTTTTCAATGGCAAAAATCAATGAATATTGTAAATGCACAAACAGTAATATCTCCACATTGCACGGTGCAATTCTGAAATTTTTTGCTTTTTCCTGCTAATCCTAGCATGATAAAGAAGATTCAAAGAGAGTGAGATGCCAGCTCCTTTCATTCAGTCAGTAGCTTCAAACATTTCTGGTATATGAAAAACATGTTTTTCAATGGCAAAAATCAATGAATATTGTAAATGCACAAACAGTAATATCTCCACATTGCACGGTGCAATTCTGAAATTTTTAGCTTTTTCCTGTTAATCCTAGCATGATAAAGAAGATTCAAAGAGAGTGAGATGCCAGCTCCTTTCATTCAGTCAGTAGCTTCAAACATTTCTGGACGTTTTTCAATGGCAAAAATCAATGAATATTGTAAATGCACAAACAGTAATATCTCCACATTGCACGGTGCAATTCTGAAATTTTTAGCTTTTTCCTGTTAATCCTAGCATGATAAAGAAGATTCAAAGAGAGTGAGATGCCAGCTCCTTTCATTCAGTCAGTAGCTTCAAACATTTCTGGACGTTTTTCAATGGCAAAAATCAATGAATATTGTAAATGCACAAACAGTAATATCTCCACATTGCACGGTGCAATTCTGAAATTTTTAGCTTTTTCCTGTTAATCCTAGCATGATAAAGAAGATTCAAAGAGAGTGAGATGCCAGCTCCTTTCATTCAGTCAGTAGCTTCAAACATTTCTGGTATATGAAAAACATGTTTTTCAATGGCAAAAATCAATGAATATTGTAAATGCACAAACAGTAATATCTCCACATTGCACGGTGCAATTCTGAAATTTTTAGCTTTTTCCTGCTAATCCTAGCATGATAAAGAAGATTCAAAGAGAGTGAGATGCCAGCTCCTTTCATTCAGTCAGTAGCTTCAAACATTTCTGGACGTTTTTCAATGGCAAAAATCAATGAATATTGTAAATGCACAAACAGTAATATCTCCACATTGCACGGTGCAATTCTGAAATTTTTAGCTTTTTCCTGTTAATCCTAGCATGATAAAGAAGATTCAAAGAGAGTGAGATGCCAGCTCCTTTCATTCAGTCAGTAGCTTCAAACATTTCTGGTATATGAAAAACATGTTTTTCAATGGCAAAAATCAATGAATATTGTAAATGCACAAACAGTAATATCTCCACATTGCACGGTGCAATTCTGAAATTTTTTGCTTTTTCCTGCTAATCCTAGCATGATAAAGAAGATTCAAAGAGAGTGAGATGCCAGCTCCTTTCATTCAGTCAGTAGCTTCAAACATTTCTGGACGTTTTTCAATGGCAAAAATCAATGAATATTGTAAATGCACAAACAGTAATATCTCCACATTGCACGGTGCAATTCTGAAATTTTTTGCTTTTTCCTGTTAATCCTAGCATGATAAAGAAGATTCAAAGAGAGTGAGATGCCAGCTCCTTTCATTCAGTCAGTAGCTTCAAACATTTCTGGTATATGAAAAACATGTTTTTCAATGGCAAAAATCAATGAATATTGTAAATGCACAAACAGTAATATCTCCACATTGCACGGTGCAATTCTGAAATTTTTTGCTTTTTCCTGCTAATCCTAGCATGATAAAGAAGATTCAAAGAGAGTGAGATGCCAGCTCCTTTCATTCAGTCAGTAGCTTCAAACATTTCTGGTATATGAAAAACATGTTTTTCAATGGCAAAAATCAATGAATATTGTAAATGCACAAACAGTAATATCTCCACATTGCACGGTGCAATTCTGAAATTTTTAGCTTTTTCCTGTTAATCCTAGCATGATAAAGAAGATTCAAAGAGAGTGAGATGCCAGCTCCTTTCATTCAGTCAGTAGCTTCAAACATTTCTGGTATATGAAAAACATGTTTTTCAATGGCAAAAATCAATGAATATTGTAAATGCACAAACAGTAATATCTCCACATTGCACGGTGCAATTCTGAAATTTTTAGCTTTTTCCTGTTAATCCTAGCATGATAAAGAAGATTCAAAGAGAGTGAGATGCCAGCTCCTTTCATTCAGTCAGTAGCTTCAAACATTTCTGGACGTTTTTCAATGGCAAAAATCAATGAATATTGTAAATGCACAAACAGTAATATCTCCACATTGCACGGTGCAATTCTGAAATTTTTAGCTTTTTCCTGTTAATCCTAGCATGATAAAGAAGATTCAAAGAGAGTGAGATGCCAGCTCCTTTCATTCAGTCAGTAGCTTCAAACATTTCTGGACGTTTTTCAATGGCAAAAATCAATGAATATTGTAAATGCACAAACAGTAATATCTCCACATTGCACGGTGCAATTCTGAAATTTTTAGCTTTTTCCTGTTAATCCTAGCATGATAAAGAAGATTCAAAGAGAGTGAGATGCCAGCTCCTTTCATTCAGTCAGTAGCTTCAAACATTTCTGGTATATGAAAAACATGTTTTTCAATGGCAAAAATCAATGAATATTGTAAATGCACAAACAGTAATATCTCCACATTGCACGGTGCAATTCTGAAATTTTTAGCTTTTTCCTGTTAATCCTAGCATGATAAAGAAGATTCAAAGAGAGTGAGATGCCAGCTCCTTTCATTCAGTCAGTAGCTTCAAACATTTCTGGACGTTTTTCAATGGCAAAAATCAATGAATATTGTAAATGCACAAACAGTAATATCTCCACATTGCACGGTGCAATTCTGAAATTTTTAGCTTTTTCCTGTTAATCCTAGCATGATAAAGAAGATTCAAAGAGAGTGAGATGCCAGCTCCTTTCATTCAGTCAGTAGCTTCAAACATTTCTGGACGTTTTTCAATGGCAAAAATCAATGAATATTGTAAATGCACAAACAGTAATATCTCCACATTGCACGGTGCAATTCTGAAATTTTTAGCTTTTTCCTGTTAATCCTAGCATGATAAAGAAGATTCAAAGAGAGTGAGATGCCAGCTCCTTTCATTCAGTCAGTAGCTTCAAACATTTCTGGTATATGAAAAACATGTTTTTCAATGGCAAAAATCAATGAATATTGTAAATGCACAAACAGTAATATCTCCACATTGCACGGTGCAATTCTGAAATTTTTAGCTTTTTCCTGCTAATCCTAGCATGATAAAGAAGATTCAAAGAGAGTGAGATGCCAGCTCCTTTCATTCAGTCAGTAGCTTCAAACATTTCTGGACGTTTTTCAATGGCAAAAATCAATGAATATTGTAAATGCACAAACAGTAATATCTCCACATTGCACGGTGCAATTCTGAAATTTTTAGCTTTTTCCTGTTAATCCTAGCATGATAAAGAAGATTCAAAGAGAGTGAGATGCCAGCTCCTTTCATTCAGTCAGTAGCTTCAAACATTTCTGGTATATGAAAAACATGTTTTTCAATGGCAAAAATCAATGAATATTGTAAATGCACAAACAGTAATATCTCCACATTGCACGGTGCAATTCTGAAATTTTTTGCTTTTTCCTGCTAATCCTAGCATGATAAAGAAGATTCAAAGAGAGTGAGATGCCAGCTCCTTTCATTCAGTCAGTAGCTTCAAACATTTCTGGACGTTTTTCAATGGCAAAAATCAATGAATATTGTAAATGCACAAACAGTAATATCTCCACATTGCACGGTGCAATTCTGAAATTTTTTGCTTTTTCCTGTTAATCCTAGCATGATAAAGAAGATTCAAAGAGAGTGAGATGCCAGCTCCTTTCATTCAGTCAGTAGCTTCAAACATTTCTGGTATATGAAAAACATGTTTTTCAATGGCAAAAATCAATGAATATTGTAAATGCACAAACAGTAATATCTCCACATTGCACGGTGCAATTCTGAAATTTTTTGCTTTTTCCTGCTAATCCTAGCATGATAAAGAAGATTCAAAGAGAGTGAGATGCCAGCTCCTTTCATTCAGTCAGTAGCTTCAAACATTTCTGGTATATGAAAAACATGTTTTTCAATGGCAAAAATCAATGAATATTGTAAATGCACAAACAGTAATATCTCCACATTGCACGGTGCAATTCTGAAATTTTTAGCTTTTTCCTGTTAATCCTAGCATGATAAAGAAGATTCAAAGAGAGTGAGATGCCAGCTCCTTTCATTCAGTCAGTAGCTTCAAACATTTCTGGTATATGAAAAACATGTTTTTCAATGGCAAAAATCAATGAATATTGTAAATGCACAAACAGTAATATCTCCACATTGCACGGTGCAATTCTGAAATTTTTAGCTTTTTCCTGTTAATCCTAGCATGATAAAGAAGATTCAAAGAGAGTGAGATGCCAGCTCCTTTCATTCAGTCAGTAGCTTCAAACATTTCTGGACGTTTTTCAATGGCAAAAATCAATGAATATTGTAAATGCACAAACAGTAATATCTCCACATTGCACGGTGCAATTCTGAAATTTTTAGCTTTTTCCTGTTAATCCTAGCATGATAAAGAAGATTCAAAGAGAGTGAGATGCCAGCTCCTTTCATTCAGTCAGTAGCTTCAAACATTTCTGGACGTTTTTCAATGGCAAAAATCAATGAATATTGTAAATGCACAAACAGTAATATCTCCACATTGCACGGTGCAATTCTGAAATTTTTAGCTTTTTCCTGTTAATCCTAGCATGATAAAGAAGATTCAAAGAGAGTGAGATGCCAGCTCCTTTCATTCAGTCAGTAGCTTCAAACATTTCTGGACGTTTTTCAATGGCAAAAATCAATGAATATTGTAAATGCACAAACAGTAATATCTCCACATTGCACGGTGCAATTCTGAAATTTTTAGCTTTTTCCTGTTAATCCTAGCATGATAAAGAAGATTCAAAGAGAGTGAGATGCCAGCTCCTTTCATTCAGTCAGTAGCTTCAAACATTTCTGGTATATGAAAAACATGTTTTTCAATGGCAAAAATCAATGAATATTGTAAATGCACAAACAGTAATATCTCCACATTGCACGGTGCAATTCTGAAATTTTTAGCTTTTTCCTGTTAATCCTAGCATGATAAAGAAGATTCAAAGAGAGTGAGATGCCAGCTCCTTTCATTCAGTCAGTAGCTTCAAACATTTCTGGACGTTTTTCAATGGCAAAAATCAATGAATATTGTAAATGCACAAACAGTAATATCTCCACATTGCACGGTGCAATTCTGAAATTTTTAGCTTTTTCCTGTTAATCCTAGCATGATAAAGAAGATTCAAAGAGAGTGAGATGCCAGCTCCTTTCATTCAGTCAGTAGCTTCAAACATTTCTGGACGTTTTTCAATGGCAAAAATCAATGAATATTGTAAATGCACAAACAGTAATATCTCCACATTGCACGGTGCAATTCTGAAATTTTTAGCTTTTTCCTGTTAATCCTAGCATGATAAAGAAGATTCAAAGAGAGTGAGATGCCAGCTCCTTTCATTCAGTCAGTAGCTTCAAACATTTCTGGTATATGAAAAACATGTTTTTCAATGGCAAAAATCAATGAATATTGTAAATGCACAAACAGTAATATCTCCACATTGCACGGTGCAATTCTGAAATTTTTAGCTTTTTCCTGCTAATCCTAGCATGATAAAGAAGATTCAAAGAGAGTGAGATGCCAGCTCCTTTCATTCAGTCAGTAGCTTCAAACATTTCTGGACGTTTTTCAATGGCAAAAATCAATGAATATTGTAAATGCACAAACAGTAATATCTCCACATTGCACGGTGCAATTCTGAAATTTTTAGCTTTTTCCTGTTAATCCTAGCATGATAAAGAAGATTCAAAGAGAGTGAGATGCCAGCTCCTTTCATTCAGTCAGTAGCTTCAAACATTTCTGGTATATGAAAAACATGTTTTTCAATGGCAAAAATCAATGAATATTGTAAATGCACAAACAGTAATATCTCCACATTGCACGGTGCAATTCTGAAATTTTTTGCTTTTTCCTGCTAATCCTAGCATGATAAAGAAGATTCAAAGAGAGTGAGATGCCAGCTCCTTTCATTCAGTCAGTAGCTTCAAACATTTCTGGACGTTTTTCAATGGCAAAAATCAATGAATATTGTAAATGCACAAACAGTAATATCTCCACATTGCACGGTGCAATTCTGAAATTTTTAGCTTTTTCCTGTTAATCCTAGCATGATAAAGAAGATTCAAAGAGAGTGAGATGCCAGCTCCTTTCATTCAGTCAGTAGCTTCAAACATTTCTGGACGTTTTTCAATGGCAAAAATCAATGAATATTGTAAATGCACAAACAGTAATATCTCCACATTGCACGGTGCAATTCTGAAATTTTTTGCTTTTTCCTGCTAATCCTAGCATGATAAAGAAGATTCAAAGAGAGTGAGATGCCAGCTCCTTTCATTCAGTCAGTAGCTTCAAACATTTCTGGTATATGAAAAACATGTTTTTCAATGGCAAAAATCAATGAATATTCTAAATGCACAAACAGTAATATCTCCACATTGCACGGTGCAATTCTGAAATTTTTAGCTTTTTCCTGTTAATCCTAGCATGATAAAGAAGATTCAAAGAGAGTGAGATGCCAGCTCCTTTCATTCAGTCAGTAGCTTCAAACATTTCTGGACGTTTTTCAATGGCAAAAATCAATGAATATTGTAAATGCACAAACAGTAATATCTCCACATTGCACGGTGCAATTCTGAAATTTTTAGCTTTTTCCTGTTAATCCTAGCATGATAAAGAAGATTCAAAGAGAGTGAGATGCCAGCTCCTTTCATTCAGTCAGTAGCTTCAAACATTTCTGGACGTTTTTCAATGGCAAAAATCAATGAATATTGTAAATGCACAAACAGTAATATCTCCACATTGCACGGTGCAATTCTGAAATTTTTAGCTTTTTCCTGTTAATCCTAGCATGATAAAGAAGATTCAAAGAGAGTGAGATGCCAGCTCCTTTCATTCAGTCAGTAGCTTCAAACATTTCTGGTATATGAAAAACATGTTTTTCAATGGCAAAAATCAATGAATATTGTAAATGCACAAACAGTAATATCTCCACATTGCACGGTGCAATTCTGAAATTTTTAGCTTTTTCCTGCTAATCCTAGCATGATAAAGAAGATTCAAAGAGAGTGAGATGCCAGCTCCTTTCATTCAGTCAGTAGCTTCAAACATTTCTGGACGTTTTTCAATGGCAAAAATCAATGAATATTGTAAATGCACAAACAGTAATATCTCCACATTGCACGGTGCAATTCTGAAATTTTTAGCTTTTTCCTGTTAATCCTAGCATGATAAAGAAGATTCAAAGAGAGTGAGATGCCAGCTCCTTTCATTCAGTCAGTAGCTTCAAACATTTCTGGTATATGAAAAACATGTTTTTCAATGGCAAAAATCAATGAATATTGTAAATGCACAAACAGTAATATCTCCACATTGCACGGTGCAATTCTGAAATTTTTTGCTTTTTCCTGCTAATCCTAGCATGATAAAGAAGATTCAAAGAGAGTGAGATGCCAGCTCCTTTCATTCAGTCAGTAGCTTCAAACATTTCTGGACGTTTTTCAATGGCAAAAATCAATGAATATTGTAAATGCACAAACAGTAATATCTCCACATTGCACGGTGCAATTCTGAAATTTTTTGCTTTTTCCTGTTAATCCTAGCATGATAAAGAAGATTCAAAGAGAGTGAGATGCCAGCTCCTTTCATTCAGTCAGTAGCTTCAAACATTTCTGGTATATGAAAAACATGTTTTTCAATGGCAAAAATCAATGAATATTGTAAATGCACAAACAGTAATATCTCCACATTGCACGGTGCAATTCTGAAATTTTTTGCTTTTTCCTGCTAATCCTAGCATGATAAAGAAGATTCAAAGAGAGTGAGATGCCAGCTCCTTTCATTCAGTCAGTAGCTTCAAACATTTCTGGTATATGAAAAACATGTTTTTCAATGGCAAAAATCAATGAATATTGTAAATGCACAAACAGTAATATCTCCACATTGCACGGTGCAATTCTGAAATTTTTAGCTTTTTCCTGTTAATCCTAGCATGATAAAGAAGATTCAAAGAGAGTGAGATGCCAGCTCCTTTCATTCAGTCAGTAGCTTCAAACATTTCTGGTATATGAAAAACATGTTTTTCAATGGCAAAAATCAATGAATATTGTAAATGCACAAACAGTAATATCTCCACATTGCACGGTGCAATTCTGAAATTTTTAGCTTTTTCCTGTTAATCCTAGCATGATAAAGAAGATTCAAAGAGAGTGAGATGCCAGCTCCTTTCATTCAGTCAGTAGCTTCAAACATTTCTGGACGTTTTTCAATGGCAAAAATCAATGAATATTGTAAATGCACAAACAGTAATATCTCCACATTGCACGGTGCAATTCTGAAATTTTTAGCTTTTTCCTGTTAATCCTAGCATGATAAAGAAGATTCAAAGAGAGTGAGATGCCAGCTCCTTTCATTCAGTCAGTAGCTTCAAACATTTCTGGACGTTTTTCAATGGCAAAAATCAATGAATATTGTAAATGCACAAACAGTAATATCTCCACATTGCACGGTGCAATTCTGAAATTTTTAGCTTTTTCCTGTTAATCCTAGCATGATAAAGAAGATTCAAAGAGAGTGAGATGCCAGCTCCTTTCATTCAGTCAGTAGCTTCAAACATTTCTGGACGTTTTTCAATGGCAAAAATCAATGAATATTGTAAATGCACAAACAGTAATATCTCCACATTGCACGGTGCAATTCTGAAATTTTTAGCTTTTTCCTGTTAATCCTAGCATGATAAAGAAGATTCAAAGAGAGTGAGATGCCAGCTCCTTTCATTCAGTCAGTAGCTTCAAACATTTCTGGTATATGAAAAACATGTTTTTCAATGGCAAAAATCAATGAATATTGTAAATGCACAAACAGTAATATCTCCACATTGCACGGTGCAATTCTGAAATTTTTAGCTTTTTCCTGTTAATCCTAGCATGATAAAGATTCAAAGAGAGTGAGTTGCCAGCTCCTTTCATTCAGTCAGTAGCTTCAAACATTTCTGGACGTTTTTCAATGGCAAAAATCAATGAATATTGTAAATGCACAAACAGTAATATCTCCACATTGCACGGTGCAATTCTGAAATTTTTAGCTTTTTCCTGTTAATCCTAGCATGATAAAGAAGATTCAAAGAGAGTGAGATGCCAGCTCCTTTCATTCAGTCAGTAGCTTCAAACATTTCTGGACGTTTTTCAATGGCAAAAATCAATGAATATTGTAAATGCACAAACAGTAATATCTCCACATTGCACGGTGCAATTCTGAAATTTTTAGCTTTTTCCTGCTAATCCTAGCATGATAAAGAAGATTCAAAGAGAGTGAGATGCCAGCTCCTTTCATTCAGTCAGTAGCTTCAAACATTTCTGGTATATGAAAAACATGTTTTTCAATGGCAAAAATCAATGAATATTGTAAATGCACAAACAGTAATATCTCCACATTGCACGGTGCAATTCTGAAATTTTTAGCTTTTTCCTGTTAATCCTAGCATGATAAAGAAGATTCAAAGAGAGTGAGATGCCAGCTCCTTTCATTCAGTCAGTAGCTTCAAACATTTCTGGACGTTTTTCAATGGCAAAAATCAATGAATATTGTAAATGCACAAACAGTAATATCTCCACATTGCACGGTGCAATTCTGAAATTTTTAGCTTTTTCCTGTTAATCCTAGCATGATAAAGAAGATTCAAAGAGAGTGAGATGCCAGCTCCTTTCATTCAGTCAGTAGCTTCAAACATTTCTGGACGTTTTTCAATGGCAAAAATCAATGAATATTGTAAATGCACAAACAGTAATATCTCCACATTGCACGGTGCAATTCTGAAATTTTTAGCTTTTTCCTGTTAATCCTAGCATGATAAAGAAGATTCAAAGAGAGTGAGATGCCAGCTCCTTTCATTCAGTCAGTAGCTTCAAACATTTCTGGTATATGAAAAACATGTTTTTCAATGGCAAAAATCAATGAATATTGTAAATGCACAAACAGTAATATCTCCACATTGCACGGTGCAATTCTGAAATTTTTAGCTTTTTCCTGTTAATCCTAGCATGATAAAGAAGATTCAAAGAGAGTGAGATGCCAGCTCCTTTCATTCAGTCAGTAGCTTCAAACATTTCTGGACGTTTTTCAATGGCAAAAATCAATGAATATTGTAAATGCACAAACAGTAATATCTCCACATTGCACGGTGCAATTCTGAAATTTTTAGCTTTTTCCTGCTAATCCTAGCATGATAAAGAAGATTCAAAGAGAGTGAGATGCCAGCTCCTTTCATTCAGTCAGTAGCTTCAAACATTTCTGGTATATGAAAAACATGTTTTTCAATGGCAAAAATCAATGAATATTGTAAATGCACAAACAGTAATATCTCCACATTGCACGGTGCAATTCTGAAATTTTTAGCTTTTTCCTGTTAATCCTAGCATGATAAAGAAGATTCAAAGAGAGTGAGATGCCAGCTCCTTTCATTCAGTCAGTAGCTTCAAACATTTCTGGTATATGAAAAACATGTTTTTCAATGGCAAAAATCAATGAATATTGTAAATGCACAAACAGTAATATCTCCACATTGCACGGTGCAATTCTGAAATTTTTAGCTTTTTCCTGTTAATCCTAGCATGATAAAGAAGATTCAAAGAGAGTGAGATGCCAGCTCCTTTCATTCAGTCAGTAGCTTCAAACATTTCTGGACGTTTTTCAATGGCAAAAATCAATGAATATTGTAAATGCACAAACAGTAATATCTCCACATTGCACGGTGCAATTCTGAAATTTTTAGCTTTTTCCTGCTAATCCTAGCATGATAAAGAAGATTCAAAGAGAGTGAGATGCCAGCTCCTTTCATTCAGTCAGTAGCTTCAAACATTTCTGGTATATGAAAAACATGTTTTTCAATGGCAAAAATCAATGAATATTGTAAATGCACAAACAGTAATATCTCCACATTGCACGGTGCAATTCTGAAATTTTTAGCTTTTTCCTGTTAATCCTAGCATGATAAAGAAGATTCAAAGAGAGTGAGATGCCAGCTCCTTTCATTCAGTCAGTAGCTTCAAACATTTCTGGACGTTTTTCAATGGCAAAAATCAATGAATATTGTAAATGCACAAACAGTAATATCTCCACATTGCACGGTGCAATTCTGAAATTTTTAGCTTTTTCCTGTTAATCCTAGCATGATAAAGAAGATTCAAAGAGAGTGAGATGCCAGCTCCTTTCATTCAGTCAGTAGCTTCAAACATTTCTGGACGTTTTTCAATGGCAAAAATCAATGAATATTGTAAATGCACAAACAGTAATATCTCCACATTGCACGGTGCAATTCTGAAATTTTTAGCTTTTTCCTGTTAATCCTAGCATGATAAAGAAGATTCAAAGAGAGTGAGATGCCAGCTCCTTTCATTCAGTCAGTAGCTTCAAACATTTCTGGTATATGAAAAACATGTTTTTCAATGGCAAAAATCAATGAATATTGTAAATGCACAAACAGTAATATCTCCACATTGCACGGTGCAATTCTGAAATTTTTTGCTTTTTCCTGCTAATCCTAGCATGATAAAGAAGATTCAAAGAGAGTGAGATGCCAGCTCCTTTCATTCAGTCAGTAGCTTCAAACATTTCTGGACGTTTTTCAATGGCAAAAATCAATGAATATTGTAAATGCACAAACAGTAATATCTCCACATTGCACGGTGCAATTCTGAAATTTTTAGCTTTTTGCTGTTAATCCTAGCATGATAAAGAAGATTCAAAGAGAGTGAGATGCCAGCTCCTTTCATTCAGTCAGTAGCTTCAAACATTTCTGGACGTTTTTCAATGGCAAAAATCAATGAATATTGTAAATGCACAAACAGTAATATCTCCACATTGCACGGTGCAATTCTGAAATTTTTAGCTTTTTCCTGTTAATCCTAGCATGATAAAGAAGATTCAAAGAGAGTGAGATGCCAGCTCCTTTCATTCAGTCAGTAGCTTCAAACATTTCTGGTATATGAAAAACATGTTTTTCAATGGCAAAAATCAATGAATATTGTAAATGCACAAACAGTAATATCTCCACATTGCACGGTGCAATTCTGAAATTTTTTGCTTTTTCCTGCTAATCCTAGCATGATAAAGAAGATTCAAAGAGAGTGAGATGCCAGCTCCTTTCATTCAGTCAGTAGCTTCAAACATTTCTGGACGTTTTTCAATGGCAAAAATCAATGAATATTGTAAATGCACAAACAGTAATATCTCCACATTGCACGGTGCAATTCTGAAATTTTTAGCTTTTTCCTGTTAATCCTAGCATGATAAAGAAGATTCAAAGAGAGTGAGATGCCAGCTCCTTTCATTCAGTCAGTAGCTTCAAACATTTCTGGACGTTTTTCAATGGCAAAAATCAATGAATATTGTAAATGCACAAACAGTAATATCTCCACATTGCACGGTGCAATTCTGAAATTTTTTGCTTTTTCCTGCTAATCCTAGCATGATAAAGAAGATTCAAAGAGAGTGAGATGCCAGCTCCTTTCATTCAGTCAGTAGCTTCAAACATTTCTGGTATATGAAAAACATGTTTTTCAATGGCAAAAATCAATGAATATTCTAAATGCACAAACAGTAATATCTCCACATTGCACGGTGCAATTCTGAAATTTTTAGCTTTTTCCTGTTAATCCTAGCATGATAAAGAAGATTCAAAGAGAGTGAGATGCCAGCTCCTTTCATTCAGTCAGTAGCTTCAAACATTTCTGGACGTTTTTCAATGGCAAAAATCAATGAATATTGTAAATGCACAAACAGTAATATCTCCACATTGCACGGTGCAATTCTGAAATTTTTAGCTTTTTCCTGTTAATCCTAGCATGATAAAGAAGATTCAAAGAGAGTGAGATGCCAGCTCCTTTCATTCAGTCAGTAGCTTCAAACATTTCTGGACGTTTTTCAATGGCAAAAATCAATGAATATTGTAAATGCACAAACAGTAATATCTCCACATTGCACGGTGCAATTCTGAAATTTTTAGCTTTTTCCTGTTAATCCTAGCATGATAAAGAAGATTCAAAGAGAGTGAGATGCCAGCTCCTTTCATTCAGTCAGTAGCTTCAAACATTTCTGGTATATGAAAAACATGTTTTTCAATGGCAAAAATCAATGAATATTGTAAATGCACAAACAGTAATATCTCCACATTGCACGGTGCAATTCTGAAATTTTTAGCTTTTTCCTGCTAATCCTAGCATGATAAAGAAGATTCAAAGAGAGTGAGATGCCAGCTCCTTTCATTCAGTCAGTAGCTTCAAACATTTCTGGACGTTTTTCAATGGCAAAAATCAATGAATATTGTAAATGCACAAACAGTAATATCTCCACATTGCACGGTGCAATTCTGAAATTTTTAGCTTTTTCCTGTTAATCCTAGCATGATAAAGAAGATTCAAAGAGAGTGAGATGCCAGCTCCTTTCATTCAGTCAGTAGCTTCAAACATTTCTGGTATATGAAAAACATGTTTTTCAATGGCAAAAATCAATGAATATTGTAAATGCACAAACAGTAATATCTCCACATTGCACGGTGCAATTCTGAAATTTTTTGCTTTTTCCTGCTAATCCTAGCATGATAAAGAAGATTCAAAGAGAGTGAGATGCCAGCTCCTTTCATTCAGTCAGTAGCTTCAAACATTTCTGGACGTTTTTCAATGGCAAAAATCAATGAATATTGTAAATGCACAAACAGTAATATCTCCACATTGCACGGTGCAATTCTGAAATTTTTTGCTTTTTCCTGTTAATCCTAGCATGATAAAGAAGATTCAAAGAGAGTGAGATGCCAGCTCCTTTCATTCAGTCAGTAGCTTCAAACATTTCTGGTATATGAAAAACATGTTTTTCAATGGCAAAAATCAATGAATATTGTAAATGCACAAACAGTAATATCTCCACATTGCACGGTGCAATTCTGAAATTTTTTGCTTTTTCCTGCTAATCCTAGCATGATAAAGAAGATTCAAAGAGAGTGAGATGCCAGCTCCTTTCATTCAGTCAGTAGCTTCAAACATTTCTGGTATATGAAAAACATGTTTTTCAATGGCAAAAATCAATGAATATTGTAAATGCACAAACAGTAATATCTCCACATTGCACGGTGCAATTCTGAAATTTTTAGCTTTTTCCTGTTAATCCTAGCATGATAAAGAAGATTCAAAGAGAGTGAGATGCCAGCTCCTTTCATTCAGTCAGTAGCTTCAAACATTTCTGGTATATGAAAAACATGTTTTTCAATGGCAAAAATCAATGAATATTGTAAATGCACAAACAGTAATATCTCCACATTGCACGGTGCAATTCTGAAATTTTTAGCTTTTTCCTGTTAATCCTAGCATGATAAAGAAGATTCAAAGAGAGTGAGATGCCAGCTCCTTTCATTCAGTCAGTAGCTTCAAACATTTCTGGACGTTTTTCAATGGCAAAAATCAATGAATATTGTAAATGCACAAACAGTAATATCTCCACATTGCACGGTGCAATTCTGAAATTTTTAGCTTTTTCCTGTTAATCCTAGCATGATAAAGAAGATTCAAAGAGAGTGAGATGCCAGCTCCTTTCATTCAGTCAGTAGCTTCAAACATTTCTGGACGTTTTTCAATGGCAAAAATCAATGAATATTGTAAATGCACAAACAGTAATATCTCCACATTGCACGGTGCAATTCTGAAATTTTTAGCTTTTTCCTGTTAATCCTAGCATGATAAAGAAGATTCAAAGAGAGTGAGATGCCAGCTCCTTTCATTCAGTCAGTAGCTTCAAACATTTCTGGACGTTTTTCAATGGCAAAAATCAATGAATATTGTAAATGCACAAACAGTAATATCTCCACATTGCACGGTGCAATTCTGAAATTTTTAGCTTTTTCCTGTTAATCCTAGCATGATAAAGAAGATTCAAAGAGAGTGAGATGCCAGCTCCTTTCATTCAGTCAGTAGCTTCAAACATTTCTGGACGTTTTTCAATGGCAAAAATCAATGAATATTGTAAATGCACAAACAGTAATATCTCCACATTGCACGGTGCAATTCTGAAATTTTTAGCTTTTTCCTGCTAATCCTAGCATGATAAAGAAGATTCAAAGAGAGTGAGATGCCAGCTCCTTTCATTCAGTCAGTAGCTTCAAACATTTCTGGTATATGAAAAACATGTTTTTCAATGGCAAAAATCAATGAATATTGTAAATGCACAAACAGTAATATCTCCACATTGCACGGTGCAATTCTGAAATTTTTAGCTTTTTCCTGTTAATCCTAGCATGATAAAGAAGATTCAAAGAGAGTGAGATGCCAGCTCCTTTCATTCAGTCAGTAGCTTCAAACATTTCTGGACGTTTTTCAATGGCAAAAATCAATGAATATTGTAAATGCACAAACAGTAATATCTCCACATTGCACGGTGCAATTCTGAAATTTTTAGCTTTTTCCTGTTAATCCTAGCATGATAAAGAAGATTCAAAGAGAGTGAGATGCCAGCTCCTTTCATTCAGTCAGTAGCTTCAAACATTTCTGGACGTTTTTCAATGGCAAAAATCAATGAATATTGTAAATGCACAAACAGTAATATCTCCACATTGCACGGTGCAATTCTGAAATTTTTAGCTTTTTCCTGTTAATCCTAGCATGATAAAGAAGATTCAAAGAGAGTGAGATGCCAGCTCCTTTCATTCAGTCAGTAGCTTCAAACATTTCTGGTATATGAAAAACATGTTTTTCAATGGCAAAAATCAATGAATATTGTAAATGCACAAACAGTAATATCTCCACATTGCACGGTGCAATTCTGAAATTTTTAGCTTTTTCCTGTTAATCCTAGCATGATAAAGAAGATTCAAAGAGAGTGAGATGCCAGCTCCTTTCATTCAGTCAGTAGCTTCAAACATTTCTGGACGTTTTTCAATGGCAAAAATCAATGAATATTGTAAATGCACAAACAGTAATATCTCCACATTGCACGGTGCAATTCTGAAATTTTTAGCTTTTTCCTGCTAATCCTAGCATGATAAAGAAGATTCAAAGAGAGTGAGATGCCAGCTCCTTTCATTCAGTCAGTAGCTTCAAACATTTCTGGTATATGAAAAACATGTTTTTCAATGGCAAAAATCAATGAATATTGTAAATGCACAAACAGTAATATCTCCACATTGCACGGTGCAATTCTGAAATTTTTAGCTTTTTCCTGTTAATCCTAGCATGATAAAGAAGATTCAAAGAGAGTGAGATGCCAGCTCCTTTCATTCAGTCAGTAGCTTCAAACATTTCTGGTATATGAAAAACATGTTTTTCAATGGCAAAAATCAATGAATATTGTAAATGCACAAACAGTAATATCTCCACATTGCACGGTGCAATTCTGAAATTTTTAGCTTTTTCCTGTTAATCCTAGCATGATAAAGAAGATTCAAAGAGAGTGAGATGCCAGCTCCTTTCATTCAGTCAGTAGCTTCAAACATTTCTGGACGTTTTTCAATGGCAAAAATCAATGAATATTGTAAATGCACAAACAGTAATATCTCCACATTGCACGGTGCAATTCTGAAATTTTTAGCTTTTTCCTGCTAATCCTAGCATGATAAAGAAGATTCAAAGAGAGTGAGATGCCAGCTCCTTTCATTCAGTCAGTAGCTTCAAACATTTCTGGTATATGAAAAACATGTTTTTCAATGGCAAAAATCAATGAATATTGTAAATGCACAAACAGTAATATCTCCACATTGCACGGTGCAATTCTGAAATTTTTAGCTTTTTCCTGTTAATCCTAGCATGATAAAGAAGATTCAAAGAGAGTGAGATGCCAGCTCCTTTCATTCAGTCAGTAGCTTCAAACATTTCTGGACGTTTTTCAATGGCAAAAATCAATGAATATTGTAAATGCACAAACAGTAATATCTCCACATTGCACGGTGCAATTCTGAAATTTTTAGCTTTTTCCTGTTAATCCTAGCATGATAAAGAAGATTCAAAGAGAGTGAGATGCCAGCTCCTTTCATTCAGTCAGTAGCTTCAAACATTTCTGGACGTTTTTCAATGGCAAAAATCAATGAATATTGTAAATGCACAAACAGTAATATCTCCACATTGCACGGTGCAATTCTGAAATTTTTAGCTTTTTCCTGTTAATCCTAGCATGATAAAGAAGATTCAAAGAGAGTGAGATGCCAGCTCCTTTCATTCAGTCAGTAGCTTCAAACATTTCTGGTATATGAAAAACATGTTTTTCAATGGCAAAAATCAATGAATATTGTAAATGCACAAACAGTAATATCTCCACATTGCACGGTGCAATTCTGAAATTTTTTGCTTTTTCCTGCTAATCCTAGCATGATAAAGAAGATTCAAAGAGAGTGAGATGCCAGCTCCTTTCATTCAGTCAGTAGCTTCAAACATTTCTGGACGTTTTTCAATGGCAAAAATCAATGAATATTGTAAATGCACAAACAGTAATATCTCCACATTGCACGGTGCAATTCTGAAATTTTTAGCTTTTTGCTGTTAATCCTAGCATGATAAAGAAGATTCAAAGAGAGTGAGATGCCAGCTCCTTTCATTCAGTCAGTAGCTTCAAACATTTCTGGACGTTTTTCAATGGCAAAAATCAATGAATATTGTAAATGCACAAACAGTAATATCTCCACATTGCACGGTGCAATTCTGAAATTTTTAGCTTTTTCCTGTTAATCCTAGCATGATAAAGAAGATTCAAAGAGAGTGAGATGCCAGCTCCTTTCATTCAGTCAGTAGCTTCAAACATTTCTGGTATATGAAAAACATGTTTTTCAATGGCAAAAATCAATGAATATTGTAAATGCACAAACAGTAATATCTCCACATTGCACGGTGCAATTCTGAAATTTTTTGCTTTTTCCTGCTAATCCTAGCATGATAAAGAAGATTCAAAGAGAGTGAGATGCCAGCTCCTTTCATTCAGTCAGTAGCTTCAAACATTTCTGGACGTTTTTCAATGGCAAAAATCAATGAATATTGTAAATGCACAAACAGTAATATCTCCACATTGCACGGTGCAATTCTGAAATTTTTAGCTTTTTCCTGTTAATCCTAGCATGATAAAGAAGATTCAAAGAGAGTGAGATGCCAGCTCCTTTCATTCAGTCAGTAGCTTCAAACATTTCTGGACGTTTTTCAATGGCAAAAATCAATGAATATTGTAAATGCACAAACAGTAATATCTCCACATTGCACGGTGCAATTCTGAAATTTTTTGCTTTTTCCTGCTAATCCTAGCATGATAAAGAAGATTCAAAGAGAGTGAGATGCCAGCTCCTTTCATTCAGTCAGTAGCTTCAAACATTTCTGGTATATGAAAAACATGTTTTTCAATGGCAAAAATCAATGAATATTCTAAATGCACAAACAGTAATATCTCCACATTGCACGGTGCAATTCTGAAATTTTTAGCTTTTTCCTGTTAATCCTAGCATGATAAAGAAGATTCAAAGAGAGTGAGATGCCAGCTCCTTTCATTCAGTCAGTAGCTTCAAACATTTCTGGACGTTTTTCAATGGCAAAAATCAATGAATATTGTAAATGCACAAACAGTAATATCTCCACATTGCACGGTGCAATTCTGAAATTTTTAGCTTTTTCCTGTTAATCCTAGCATGATAAAGAAGATTCAAAGAGAGTGAGATGCCAGCTCCTTTCATTCAGTCAGTAGCTTCAAACATTTCTGGACGTTTTTCAATGGCAAAAATCAATGAATATTGTAAATGCACAAACAGTAATATCTCCACATTGCACGGTGCAATTCTGAAATTTTTAGCTTTTTCCTGTTAATCCTAGCATGATAAAGAAGATTCAAAGAGAGTGAGATGCCAGCTCCTTTCATTCAGTCAGTAGCTTCAAACATTTCTGGTATATGAAAAACATGTTTTTCAATGGCAAAAATCAATGAATATTGTAAATGCACAAACAGTAATATCTCCACATTGCACGGTGCAATTCTGAAATTTTTAGCTTTTTCCTGCTAATCCTAGCATGATAAAGAAGATTCAAAGAGAGTGAGATGCCAGCTCCTTTCATTCAGTCAGTAGCTTCAAACATTTCTGGACGTTTTTCAATGGCAAAAATCAATGAATATTGTAAATGCACAAACAGTAATATCTCCACATTGCACGGTGCAATTCTGAAATTTTTAGCTTTTTCCTGTTAATCCTAGCATGATAAAGAAGATTCAAAGAGAGTGAGATGCCAGCTCCTTTCATTCAGTCAGTAGCTTCAAACATTTCTGGTATATGAAAAACATGTTTTTCAATGGCAAAAATCAATGAATATTGTAAATGCACAAACAGTAATATCTCCACATTGCACGGTGCAATTCTGAAATTTTTTGCTTTTTCCTGCTAATCCTAGCATGATAAAGAAGATTCAAAGAGAGTGAGATGCCAGCTCCTTTCATTCAGTCAGTAGCTTCAAACATTTCTGGACGTTTTTCAATGGCAAAAATCAATGAATATTGTAAATGCACAAACAGTAATATCTCCACATTGCACGGTGCAATTCTGAAATTTTTTGCTTTTTCCTGTTAATCCTAGCATGATAAAGAAGATTCAAAGAGAGTGAGATGCCAGCTCCTTTCATTCAGTCAGTAGCTTCAAACATTTCTGGTATATGAAAAACATGTTTTTCAATGGCAAAAATCAATGAATATTGTAAATGCACAAACAGTAATATCTCCACATTGCACGGTGCAATTCTGAAATTTTTTGCTTTTTCCTGCTAATCCTAGCATGATAAAGAAGATTCAAAGAGAGTGAGATGCCAGCTCCTTTCATTCAGTCAGTAGCTTCAAACATTTCTGGTATATGAAAAACATGTTTTTCAATGGCAAAAATCAATGAATATTGTAAATGCACAAACAGTAATATCTCCACATTGCACGGTGCAATTCTGAAATTTTTAGCTTTTTCCTGTTAATCCTAGCATGATAAAGAAGATTCAAAGAGAGTGAGATGCCAGCTCCTTTCATTCAGTCAGTAGCTTCAAACATTTCTGGTATATGAAAAACATGTTTTTCAATGGCAAAAATCAATGAATATTGTAAATGCACAAACAGTAATATCTCCACATTGCACGGTGCAATTCTGAAATTTTTAGCTTTTTCCTGTTAATCCTAGCATGATAAAGAAGATTCAAAGAGAGTGAGATGCCAGCTCCTTTCATTCAGTCAGTAGCTTCAAACATTTCTGGACGTTTTTCAATGGCAAAAATCAATGAATATTGTAAATGCACAAACAGTAATATCTCCACATTGCACGGTGCAATTCTGAAATTTTTAGCTTTTTCCTGTTAATCCTAGCATGATAAAGAAGATTCAAAGAGAGTGAGATGCCAGCTCCTTTCATTCAGTCAGTAGCTTCAAACATTTCTGGACGTTTTTCAATGGCAAAAATCAATGAATATTGTAAATGCACAAACAGTAATATCTCCACATTGCACGGTGCAATTCTGAAATTTTTAGCTTTTTCCTGTTAATCCTAGCATGATAAAGAAGATTCAAAGAGAGTGAGATGCCAGCTCCTTTCATTCAGTCAGTAGCTTCAAACATTTCTGGACGTTTTTCAATGGCAAAAATCAATGAATATTGTAAATGCACAAACAGTAATATCTCCACATTGCACGGTGCAATTCTGAAATTTTTAGCTTTTTCCTGTTAATCCTAGCATGATAAAGAAGATTCAAAGAGAGTGAGATGCCAGCTCCTTTCATTCAGTCAGTAGCTTCAAACATTTCTGGTATATGAAAAACATGTTTTTCAATGGCAAAAATCAATGAATATTGTAAATGCACAAACAGTAATATCTCCACATTGCACGGTGCAATTCTGAAATTTTTAGCTTTTTCCTGTTAATCCTAGCATGATAAAGAAGATTCAAAGAGAGTGAGATGCCAGCTCCTTTCATTCAGTCAGTAGCTTCAAACATTTCTGGACGTTTTTCAATGGCAAAAATCAATGAATATTGTAAATGCACAAACAGTAATATCTCCACATTGCACGGTGCAATTCTGAAATTTTTAGCTTTTTCCTGTTAATCCTAGCATGATAAAGAAGATTCAAAGAGAGTGAGATGCCAGCTCCTTTCATTCAGTCAGTAGCTTCAAACATTTCTGGACGTTTTTCAATGGCAAAAATCAATGAATATTGTAAATGCACAAACAGTAATATCTCCACATTGCACGGTGCAATTCTGAAATTTTTAGCTTTTTCCTGCTAATCCTAGCATGATAAAGAAGATTCAAAGAGAGTGAGATGCCAGCTCCTTTCATTCAGTCAGTAGCTTCAAACATTTCTGGTATATGAAAAACATGTTTTTCAATGGCAAAAATCAATGAATATTGTAAATGCACAAACAGTAATATCTCCACATTGCACGGTGCAATTCTGAAATTTTTAGCTTTTTCCTGTTAATCCTAGCATGATAAAGAAGATTCAAAGAGAGTGAGATGCCAGCTCCTTTCATTCAGTCAGTAGCTTCAAACATTTCTGGACGTTTTTCAATGGCAAAAATCAATGAATATTGTAAATGCACAAACAGTAATATCTCCACATTGCACGGTGCAATTCTGAAATTTTTAGCTTTTTCCTGTTAATCCTAGCATGATAAAGAAGATTCAAAGAGAGTGAGATGCCAGCTCCTTTCATTCAGTCAGTAGCTTCAAACATTTCTGGTATATGAAAAACATGTTTTTCAATGGCAAAAATCAATGAATATTGTAAATGCACAAACAGTAATATCTCCACATTGCACGGTGCAATTCTGAAATTTTTTGCTTTTTCCTGTTAATCCTAGCATGATAGAGAAGATTCAAAGAGAGTGAGATGCCAGCTCCTTTCATTCAGTCAGTAGCTTCAAACATTTCTGGTATATGAAAAACATGTTTTTCAATGGCAAAAATCAATGAATATTGTAAATGCACAAACAGTAATATCTCCACATTGCACGGTGCAATTCTGAAATTTTTAGCTTTTTCCTGTTAATCCTAGCATGATAAAGAAGATTCAAAGAGAGTGAGATGCCAGCTCCTTTCATTCAGTCAGTAGCTTCAAACATTTCTGGTATATGAAAAACATGTTTTTCAATGGCAAAAATCAATGAATATTGTAAATGCACAAACAGTAATATCTCCACATTGCACGGTGCAATTCTGAAATTTTTTGCTTTTTCCTGTTAATCCTAGCATGATAAAGAAGATTCAAAGAGAGTGAGATGCCAGCTCCTTTCATTCAGTCAGTAGCTTCAAACATTTCTGGACGTTTTTCAATGGCAAAAATCAATGAATATTGTAAATGCACAAACAGTAATATCTCCACATTGCACGGTGCAATTCTGAAATTTTTAGCTTTTTCCTGCTAATCCTAGCATGATAAAGAAGATTCAAAGAGAGTGAGATGCCAGCTCCTTTCATTCAGTCAGTAGCTTCAAACATTTCTGGTATATGAAAAACATGTTTTTCAATGGCAAAAATCAATGAATATTGTAAATGCACAAACAGTAATATCTCCACATTGCACGGTGCAATTCTGAAATTTTTAGCTTTTTCCTGTTAATCCTAGCATGATAAAGAAGATTCAAAGAGAGTGAGATGCCAGCTCCTTTCATTCAGTCAGTAGCTTCAAACATTTCTGGTATATGAAAAACATGTTTTTCAATGGCAAAAATCAATGAATATTGTAAATGCACAAACAGTAATATCTCCACATTGCACGGTGCAATTCTGAAATTTTTAGCTTTTTCCTGTTAATCCTAGCATGATAAAGAAGATTCAAAGAGAGTGAGATGCCAGCTCCTTTCATTCAGTCAGTAGCTTCAAACATTTCTGGTATATGAAAAACATGTTTTTCAATGGCAAAAATCAATGAATATTGTAAATGCACAAACAGTAATATCTCCACATTGCACGGTGCAATTCTGAAATTTTTAGCTTTTTCCTGTTAATCCTAGCATGATAAAGAAGATTCAAAGAGAGTGAGATGCCAGCTCCTTTCATTCAGTCAGTAGCTTCAAACATTTCTGGACGTTTTTCAATGGCAAAAATCAATGAATATTGTAAATGCACAAACAGTAATATCTCCACATTGCACGGTGCAATTCTGAAATTTTTAGCTTTTTCCTGTTAATCCTAGCATGATAAAGAAGATTCAAAGAGAGTGAGATGCCAGCTCCTTTCATTCAGTCAGTAGCTTCAAACATTTCTGGTATATGAAAAACATGTTTTTCAATGGCAAAAATCAATGAATATTGTAAATGCACAAACAGTAATATCTCCACATTGCACGGTGCAATTCTGAAATTTTTTGCTTTTTCCTGTTAATCCTAGCATGATAAAGAAGATTCAAAGAGAGTGAGATGCCAGCTCCTTTCATTCAGTCAGTAGCTTCAAACATTTCTGGTATATGAAAAACATGTTTTTCAATGGCAAAAATCAATGAATATTGTAAATGCACAAACAGTAATATCTCCACATTGCACGGTGCAATTCTGAAATTTTTAGCTTTTTCCTGTTAATCCTAGCATGATAAAGAAGATTCAAAGAGAGTGAGATGCCAGCTCCTTTCATTCAGTCAGTAGCTTCAAACATTTCTGGACGTTTTTCAATGGCAAAAATCAATGAATATTGTAAATGCACAAACAGTAATATCTCCACATTGCACGGTGCAATTGTGAAATTTTTAGCTTTTTCCTGTTAATCCTAGCATGATAAAGAAGATTCAAAGAGAGTGAGATGCCAGCTCCTTTCATTCAGTCAGTAGCTTCAAACATTTCTGGACGTTTTTCAATGGCAAAAATCAATGAATATTGTAAATGCACAAACAGTAATATCTCCACATTGCACGGTGCAATTCTGAAATTTTTAGCTTTTTCCTGTTAATCCTAGCATGATAAAGAAGATTCAAAGAGAGTGAGATGCCAGCTCCTTTCATTCAGTCAGTAGCTTCAAACATTTCTGGTATATGAAAAACATGTTTTTCAATGGCAAAAATCAATGAATATTGTAAATGCACAAACAGTAATATCTCCACATTGCACGGTGCAATTCTGAAATTTTTAGCTTTTTCCTGCTAATCCTAGCATGATAAAGAAGATTCAAAGAGAGTGAGATGCCAGCTCCTTTCATTCAGTCAGTAGCTTCAAACATTTCTGGACGTTTTTCAATGGCAAAAATCAATGAATATTGTAAATGCACAAACAGTAATATCTCCACATTGCACGGTGCAATTCTGAAATTTTTAGCTTTTTCCTGCTAATCCTAGCATGATAAAGAAGATTCAAAGAGAGTGAGATGCCAGCTCCTTTCATTCAGTCAGTAGCTTCAAACATTTCTGGTATATGAAAAACATGTTTTTCAATGGCAAAAATCAATGAATATTGTAAATGCACAAACAGTAATATCTCCACATTGCACGGTGCAATTCTGAAATTTTTAGCTTTTTCCTGTTAATCCTAGCATGATAAAGAAGATTCAAAGAGAGTGAGATGCCAGCTCCTTTCATTCAGTCAGTAGCTTCAAACATTTCTGGACGTTTTTCAATGGCAAAAATCAATGAATATTGTAAATGCACAAACAGTAATATCTCCACATTGCACGGTGCAATTCTGAAATTTTTAGCTTTTTCCTGTTAATCCTAGCATGATAAAGAAGATTCAAAGAGAGTGAGATGCCAGCTCCTTTCATTCAGTCAGTAGCTTCAAACATTTCTGGACGTTTTTCAATGGCAAAAATCAATGAATATTGTAAATGCACAAACAGTAATATCTCCACATTGCACGGTGCAATTCTGAAATTTTTAGCTTTTTCCTGTTAATCCTAGCATGATAAAGAAGATTCAAAGAGAGTGAGATGCCAGCTCCTTTCATTCAGTCAGTAGCTTCAAACATTTCTGGTATATGAAAAACATGTTTTTCAATGGCAAAAATCAATGAATATTGTAAATGCACAAACAGTAATATCTCCACATTGCACGGTGCAATTCTGAAATTTTTAGCTTTTTCCTGTTAATCCTAGCATGATAAAGAAGATTTAAAGAGAGTGAGATGCCAGCTCCTTTCATTCAGTCAGTAGCTTCAAACATTTCTGGACGTTTTTCAATGGCAAAAATCAATGAATATTGTAAATGCACAAACAGTAATATCTCCACATTGCACGGTGCAATTCTGAAATTTTTAGCTTTTTCCTGTTAATCCTAGCATGATAAAGAAGATTCAAAGAGAGTGAGATGCCAGCTCCTTTCATTCAGTCAGTAGCTTCAAACATTTCAGGTATATGAAAAACATGTTTTTCAATGGCAAAAATCAATGAATATTGTAAATGCACAAACAGTAATATCTCCACATTGCACGGTGCAATTCTGAAATTTTTAGCTTTTTCCTGTTAATCCTAGCATGATAAAGAAGATTCAAAGAGAGTGAGATGCCAGCTCCTTTCATTCATTCAGTAGCTTCAAACATTTCTGGACGTTTTTCAATGGCAAAAATCAATGAATATTGTAAATGCACAAACAGTAATATCTCCACATTGCACGGTGCAATTCTGAAATTTTTTGCTTTTTCCTGCTAATCCTAGCATGATAAAGAAGATTCAAAGAGAGTGAGATGCCAGCTCCTTTCATTCAGTCAGTAGCTTCAAACATTTCTGGACGTTTTTCAATGGCAAAAATCAATGAATATTGTAAATGCACAAACAGTAATATCTCCACATTGCACGGTGCAATTCTGAAATTTTTAGCTTTTTCCTGTTAATCCTAGCATGATAAAGAAGATTCAAAGAGAGTGAGATGCCAGCTCCTTTCATTCAGTCAGTAGCTTCAAACATTTCTGGTATATGAAAAACATGTTTTTCAATGGCAAAAATCAATGAATATTGTAAATGCACAAACAGTAATATCTCCACATTGCACGGTGCAATTCTGAAATTTTTAGCTTTTTCCTGCTAATCCTAGCATGATAAAGAAGATTCAAAGAGAGTGAGATGCCAGCTCCTTTCATTCAGTCAGTAGCTTCAAACATTTCTGGACGTTTTTCAATGGCAAAAATCAATGAATATTGTAAATGCACAAACAGTAATATCTCCACATTGCACGGTGCAATTCTGAAATTTTTAGCTTTTTCCTGTTAATCCTAGCATGATAAAGAAGATTCAAAGAGAGTGAGATGCCAGCTCCTTTCATTCAGTCAGTAGCTTCAAACATTTCTGGTATATGAAAAACATGTTTTTCAATGGCAAAAATCAATGAATATTGTAAATGCACAAACAGTAATATCTCCACATTGCACGGTGCAATTCTGAAATTTTTTGCTTTTTCCTGCTAATCCTAGCATGATAAAGAAGATTCAAAGAGAGTGAGATGCCAGCTCCTTTCATTCAGTCAGTAGCTTCAAACATTTCTGGACGTTTTTCAATGGCAAAAATCAATGAATATTGTAAATGCACAAACAGTAATATCTCCACATTGCACGGTGCAATTCTGAAATTTTTAGCTTTTTCCTGTTAATCCTAGCATGATAAAGAAGATTCAAAGAGAGTGAGATGCCAGCTCCTTTCATTCAGTCAGTAGCTTCAAACATTTCTGGACGTTTTTCAATGGCAAAAATCAATGAATATTGTAAATGCACAAACAGTAATATCTCCACATTGCACGGTGCAATTCTGAAATTTTTTGCTTTTTCCTGCTAATCCTAGCATGATAAAGAAGATTCAAAGAGAGTGAGATGCCAGCTCCTTTCATTCAGTCAGTAGCTTCAAACATTTCTGGTATATGAAAAACATGTTTTTCAATGGCAAAAATCAATGAATATTGTAAATGCACAAACAGTAATATCTCCACATTGCACGGTGCAATTCTGAAATTTTTAGCTTTTTCCTGTTAATCCTAGCATGATAAAGAAGATTCAAAGAGAGTGAGATGCCAGCTCCTTTCATTCAGTCAGTAGCTTCAAACATTTCTGGACGTTTTTCAATGGCAAAAATCAATGAATATTGTAAATGCACAAACAGTAATATCTCCACATTGCACGGTGCAATTCTGAAATTTTTAGCTTTTTCCTGTTAATCCTAGCATGATAAAGAAGATTCAAAGAGAGTGAGATGCCAGCTCCTTTCATTCAGTCAGTAGCTTCAAACATTTCTGGACGTTTTTCAATGGCAAAAATCAATGAATATTGTAAATGCACAAACAGTAATATCTCCACATTGCACGGTGCAATTCTGAAATTTTTAGCTTTTTCCTGTTAATCCTAGCATGATAAAGAAGATTCAAAGAGAGTGAGATGCCAGCTCCTTTCATTCAGTCAGTAGCTTCAAACATTTCTGGTATATGAAAAACATGTTTTTCAATGGCAAAAATCAATGAATATTGTAAATGCACAAACAGTAATATCTCCACATTGCACGGTGCAATTCTGAAATTTTTAGCTTTTTCCTGCTAATCCTAGCATGATAAAGAAGATTCAAAGAGAGTGAGATGCCAGCTCCTTTCATTCAGTCAGTAGCTTCAAACATTTCTGGACGTTTTTCAATGGCAAAAATCAATGAATATTGTAAATGCACAAACAGTAATATCTCCACATTGCACGGTGCAATTCTGAAATTTTTAGCTTTTTCCTGTTAATCCTAGCATGATAAAGAAGATTCAAAGAGAGTGAGATGCCAGCTCCTTTCATTCAGTCAGTAGCTTCAAACATTTCTGGTATATGAAAAACATGTTTTTCAATGGCAAAAATCAATGAATATTGTAAATGCACAAACAGTAATATCTCCACATTGCACGGTGCAATTCTGAAATTTTTTGCTTTTTCCTGCTAATCCTAGCATGATAAAGAAGATTCAAAGAGAGTGAGATGCCAGCTCCTTTCATTCAGTCAGTAGCTTCAAACATTTCTGGACGTTTTTCAATGGCAAAAATCAATGAATATTGTAAATGCACAAACAGTAATATCTCCACATTGCACGGTGCAATTCTGAAATTTTTTGCTTTTTCCTGTTAATCCTAGCATGATAAAGAAGATTCAAAGAGAGTGAGATGCCAGCTCCTTTCATTCAGTCAGTAGCTTCAAACATTTCTGGTATATGAAAAACATGTTTTTCAATGGCAAAAATCAATGAATATTGTAAATGCACAAACAGTAATATCTCCACATTGCACGGTGCAATTCTGAAATTTTTTGCTTTTTCCTGCTAATCCTAGCATGATAAAGAAGATTCAAAGAGAGTGAGATGCCAGCTCCTTTCATTCAGTCAGTAGCTTCAAACATTTCTGGTATATGAAAAACATGTTTTTCAATGGCAAAAATCAATGAATATTGTAAATGCACAAACAGTAATATCTCCACATTGCACGGTGCAATTCTGAAATTTTTAGCTTTTTCCTGTTAATCCTAGCATGATAAAGAAGATTCAAAGAGAGTGAGATGCCAGCTCCTTTCATTCAGTCAGTAGCTTCAAACATTTCTGGACGTTTTTCAATGGCAAAAATCAATGAATATTGTAAATGCACAAACAGTAATATCTCCACATTGCACGGTGCAATTCTGAAATTTTTAGCTTTTTCCTGCTAATCCTAGCATGATAAAGAAGATTCAAAGAGAGTGAGATGCCAGCTCCTTTCATTCAGTCAGTAGCTTCAAACATTTCTGGACGTTTTTCAATGGCAAAAATCAATGAATATTGTAAATGCACAAACAGTAATATCTCCACATTGCACGGTGCAATTCTGAAATTTTTAGCTTTTTCCTGCTAATCCTAGCATGATAAAGAAGATTCAAAGAGAGTGAGATGCCAGCTCCTTTCATTCAGTCAGTAGCTTCAAACATTTCTGGTATATGAAAAACATGTTTTTCAATGGCAAAAATCAATGAATATTGTAAATGCACAAACAGTAATATCTCCACATTGCACGGTGCAATTCTGAAATTTTTAGCTTTTTCCTGTTAATCCTAGCATGATAAAGAAGATTCAAAGAGAGTGAGATGCCAGCTCCTTTCATTCAGTCAGTAGCTTCAAACATTTCTGGACGTTTTTCAATGGCAAAAATCAATGAATATTGTAAATGCACAAACAGTAATATCTCCACATTGCACGGTGCAATTCTGAAATTTTTAGCTTTTTCCTGCTAATCCTAGCATGATAAAGAAGATTCAAAGAGAGTGAGATGCCAGCTCCTTTCATTCAGTCAGTAGCTTCAAACATTTCTGGACGTTTTTCAATGGCAAAAATCAATGAATATTGTAAATGCACAAACAGTAATATCTCCACATTGCACGGTGCAATTCTGAAATTTTTAGCTTTTTCCTGCTAATCCTAGCATGATAAAGAAGATTCAAAGAGAGTGAGATGCCAGCTCCTTTCATTCAGTCAGTAGCTTCAAACATTTCTGGTATATGAAAAACATGTTTTTCAATGGCAAAAATCAATGAATATTGTAAATGCACAAACAGTAATATCTCCACATTGCACGGTGCAATTCTGAAATTTTTAGCTTTTTCCTGTTAATCCTAGCATGATAAAGAAGATTCAAAGAGAGTGAGATGCCAGCTCCTTTCATTCAGTCAGTAGCTTCAAACATTTCTGGACGTTTTTCAATGGCAAAAATCAATGAATATTGTAAATGCACAAACAGTAATATCTCCACATTGCACGGTGCAATTCTGAAATTTTTAGCTTTTTCCTGTTAATCCTAGCATGATAAAGAAGATTCAAAGAGAGTGAGATGCCAGCTCCTTTCATTCAGTCAGTAGCTTCAAACATTTCTGGACGTTTTTCAATGGCAAAAATCAATGAATATTGTAAATGCACAAACAGTAATATCTCCACATTGCACGGTGCAATTCTGAAATTTTTAGCTTTTTCCTGTTAATCCTAGCATGATAAAGAAGATTCAAAGAGAGTGAGATGCCAGCTCCTTTCATTCAGTCAGTAGCTTCAAACATTTCTGGTATATGAAAAACATGTTTTTCAATGGCAAAAATCAATGAATATTGTAAATGCACAAACAGTAATATCTCCACATTGCACGGTGCAATTCTGAAATTTTTAGCTTTTTCCTGTTAATCCTAGCATGATAAAGAAGATTCAAAGAGAGTGAGATGCCAGCTCCTTTCATTCAGTCAGTAGCTTCAAACATTTCTGGACGTTTTTCAATGGCAAAAATCAATGAATATTGTAAATGCACAAACAGTAATATCTCCACATTGCACGGTGCAATTCTGAAATTTTTAGCTTTTTCCTGTTAATCCTAGCATGATAAAGAAGATTCAAAGAGAGTGAGATGCCAGCTCCTTTCATTCAGTCAGTAGCTTCAAACATTTCTGGTATATGAAAAACATGTTTTTCAATGGCAAAAATCAATGAATATTGTAAATGCACAAACAGTAATATCTCCACATTGCACGGTGCAATTCTGAAATTTTTAGCTTTTTCCTGTTAATCCTAGCATGATAAAGAAGATTCAAAGAGAGTGAGATGCCAGCTCCTTTCATTCAGTCAGTAGCTTCAAACATTTCTGGACGTTTTTCAATGGCAAAAATCAATGAATATTGTAAATGCACAAACAGTAATATCTCCACATTGCACGGTGCAATTCTGAAATTTTTTGCTTTTTCCTGCTAATCCTAGCATGATAAAGAAGATTCAAAGAGAGTGAGATGCCAGCTCCTTTCATTCAGTCAGTAGCTTCAAACATTTCTGGACGTTTTTCAATGGCAAAAATCAATGAATATTGTAAATGCACAAACAGTAATATCTCCACATTGCACGGTGCAATTCTGAAATTTTTAGCTTTTTCCTGTTAATCCTAGCATGATAAAGAAGATTCAAAGAGTGAGATGCCAGCTCCTTTCATTCAGTCAGTAGCTTCAAACATTTCTGGTATATGAAAAACATGTTTTTCAATGGCAAAAATCAATGAATATTGTAAATGCACAAACAGTAATATCTCCACATTGCACGGTGCAATTCTGAAATTTTTAGCTTTTTCCTGCTAATCCTAGCATGATAAAGAAGATTCAAAGAGAGTGAGATGCCAGCTCCTTTCATTCAGTCAGTAGCTTCAAACATTTCTGGACGTTTTTCAATGGCAAAAATCAATGAATATTGTAAATGCACAAACAGTAATATCTCCACATTGCACGGTGCAATTCTGAAATTTTTAGCTTTTTCCTGTTAATCCTAGCATGATAAAGAAGATTCAAAGAGAGTGAGATGCCAGCTCCTTTCATTCAGTCAGTAGCTTCAAACATTTCTGGTATATGAAAAACATGTTTTTCAATGGCAAAAATCAATGAATATTGTAAATGCACAAACAGTAATATCTCCACATTGCACGGTGCAATTCTGAAATTTTTTGCTTTTTCCTGCTAATCCTAGCATGATAAAGAAGATTCAAAGAGAGTGAGATGCCAGCTCCTTTCATTCAGTCAGTAGCTTCAAACATTTCTGGACGTTTTTCAATGGCAAAAATCAATGAATATTGTAAATGCACAAACAGTAATATCTCCACATTGCACGGTGCAATTCTGAAATTTTTAGCTTTTTCCTGTTAATCCTAGCATGATAAAGAAGATTCAAAGAGAGTGAGATGCCAGCTCCTTTCATTCAGTCAGTAGCTTCAAACATTTCTGGACGTTTTTCAATGGCAAAAATCAATGAATATTGTAAATGCACAAACAGTAATATCTCCACATTGCACGGTGCAATTCTGAAATTTTTTGCTTTTTCCTGCTAATCCTAGCATGATAAAGAAGATTCAAAGAGAGTGAGATGCCAGCTCCTTTCATTCAGTCAGTAGCTTCAAACATTTCTGGTATATGAAAAACATGTTTTTCAATGGCAAAAATCAATGAATATTCTAAATGCACAAACAGTAATATCTCCACATTGCACGGTGCAATTCTGAAATTTTTAGCTTTTTCCTGTTAATCCTAGCATGATAAAGAAGATTCAAAGAGAGTGAGATGCCAGCTCCTTTCATTCAGTCAGTAGCTTCAAACATTTCTGGACGTTTTTCAATGGCAAAAATCAATGAATATTGTAAATGCACAAACAGTAATATCTCCACATTGCACGGTGCAATTCTGAAATTTTTAGCTTTTTCCTGTTAATCCTAGCATGATAAAGAAGATTCAAAGAGAGTGAGATGCCAGCTCCTTTCATTCAGTCAGTAGCTTCAAACATTTCTGGACGTTTTTCAATGGCAAAAATCAATGAATATTGTAAATGCACAAACAGTAATATCTCCACATTGCACGGTGCAATTCTGAAATTTTTAGCTTTTTCCTGTTAATCCTAGCATGATAAAGAAGATTCAAAGAGAGTGAGATGCCAGCTCCTTTCATTCAGTCAGTAGCTTCAAACATTTCTGGTATATGAAAAACATGTTTTTCAATGGCAAAAATCAATGAATATTGTAAATGCACAAACAGTAATATCTCCACATTGCACGGTGCAATTCTGAAATTTTTTGCTTTTTCCTGCTAATCCTAGCATGATAAAGAAGATTCAAAGAGAGTGAGATGCCAGCTCCTTTCATTCAGTCAGTAGCTTCAAACATTTCTGGACGTTTTTCAATGGCAAAAATCAATGAATATTGTAAATGCACAAACAGTAATATCTCCACATTGCACGGTGCAATTCTGAAATTTTTTGCTTTTTCCTGTTAATCCTAGCATGATAAAGAAGATTCAAAGAGAGTGAGATGCCAGCTCCTTTCATTCAGTCAGTAGCTTCAAACATTTCTGGTATATGAAAAACATGTTTTTCAATGGCAAAAATCAATGAATATTGTAAATGCACAAACAGTAATATCTCCACATTGCACGGTGCAATTCTGAAATTTTTTGCTTTTTCCTGCTAATCCTAGCATGATAAAGAAGATTCAAAGAGAGTGAGATGCCAGCTCCTTTCATTCAGTCAGTAGCTTCAAACATTTCTGGTATATGAAAAACATGTTTTTCAATGGCAAAAATCAATGAATATTGTAAATGCACAAACAGTAATATCTCCACATTGCACGGTGCAATTCTGAAATTTTTAGCTTTTTCCTGTTAATCCTAGCATGATAAAGAAGATTCAAAGAGAGTGAGATGCCAGCTCCTTTCATTCAGTCAGTAGCTTCAAACATTTCTGGTATATGAAAAACATGTTTTTCAATGGCAAAAATCAATGAATATTGTAAATGCACAAACAGTAATATCTCCACATTGCACGGTGCAATTCTGAAATTTTTAGCTTTTTCCTGTTAATCCTAGCATGATAAAGAAGATTCAAAGAGAGTGAGATGCCAGCTCCTTTCATTCAGTCAGTAGCTTCAAACATTTCTGGACGTTTTTCAATGGCAAAAATCAATGAATATTGTAAATGCACAAACAGTAATATCTCCACATTGCACGGTGCAATTCTGAAATTTTTAGCTTTTTCCTGTTAATCCTAGCATGATAAAGAAGATTCAAAGAGAGTGAGATGCCAGCTCCTTTCATTCAGTCAGTAGCTTCAAACATTTCTAGACGTTTTTCAATGGCAAAAATCAATGAATATTGTAAATGCACAAACAGTAATATCTCCACATTGCACGGTGCAATTCTGAAATTTTTAGCTTTTTCCTGTTAATCCTAGCATGATAAAGAAGATTCAAAGAGAGTGAGATGCCAGCTCCTTTCATTCAGTCAGTAGCTTCAAACATTTCTGGACGTTTTTCAATGGCAAAAATCAATGAATATTGTAAATGCACAAACAGTAATATCTCCACATTGCACGGTGCAATTCTGAAATTTTTAGCTTTTTCCTGTTAATCCTAGCATGATAAAGAAGATTCAAAGAGAGTGAGATGCCAGCTCCTTTCATTCAGTCAGTAGCTTCAAACATTTCTGGTATATGAAAAACATGTTTTTCAATGGCAAAAATCAATGAATATTGTAAATGCACAAACAGTAATATCTCCACATTGCACGGTGCAATTCTGAAATTTTTAGCTTTTTCCTGTTAATCCTAGCATGATAAAGAAGATTCAAAGAGAGTGAGATGCCAGCTCCTTTCATTCAGTCAGTAGCTTCAAACATTTCTGGACGTTTTTCAATGGCAAAAATCAATGAATATTGTAAATGCACAAACAGTAATATCTCCACATTGCACGGTGCAATTCTGAAATTTTTAGCTTTTTCCTGCTAATCCTAGCATGATAAAGAAGATTCAAAGAGAGTGAGATGCCAGCTCCTTTCATTCAGTCAGTAGCTTCAAACATTTCTGGTATATGAAAAACATGTTTTTCAATGGCAAAAATCAATGAATATTGTAAATGCACAAACAGTAATATCTCCACATTGCACGGTGCAATTCTGAAATTTTTAGCTTTTTCCTGTTAATCCTAGCATGATAAAGAAGATTCAAAGAGAGTGAGATGCCAGCTCCTTTCATTCAGTCAGTAGCTTCAAACATTTCTGGTATATGAAAAACATGTTTTTCAATGGCAAAAATCAATGAATATTGTAAATGCACAAACAGTAATATCTCCACATTGCACGGTGCAATTCTGAAATTTTTAGCTTTTTCCTGTTAATCCTAGCATGATAAAGAAGATTCAAAGAGAGTGAGATGCCAGCTCCTTTCATTCAGTCAGTAGCTTCAAACATTTCTGGACGTTTTTCAATGGCAAAAATCAATGAATATTGTAAATGCACAAACAGTAATATCTCCACATTGCACGGTGCAATTCTGAAATTTTTAGCTTTTTCCTGTTAATCCTAGCATGATAAAGAAGATTCAAAGAGAGTGAGATGCCAGCTCCTTTCATTCAGTCAGTAGCTTCAAACATTTCTGGTATATGAAAAACATGTTTTTCAATGGCAAAAATCAATGAATATTGTAAATGCACAAACAGTAATATCTCCACATTGCACGGTGCAATTCTGAAATTTTTAGCTTTTTCCTGTTAATCCTAGCATGATAAAGAAGATTCAAAGAGAGTGAGATGCCAGCTCCTTTCATTCAGTCAGTAGCTTCAAACATTTCTGGTATATGAAAAACATGTTTTTCAATGGCAAAAATCAATGAATATTGTAAATGCACAAACAGTAATATCTCCACATTGCACGGTGCAATTCTGAAATTTTTAGCTTTTTCCTGCTAATCCTAGCATGATAAAGAAGATTCAAAGAGAGTGAGATGCCAGCTCCTTTCATTCAGTCAGTAGCTTCAAACATTTCTGGACGTTTTTCAATGGCAAAAATCAATGAATATTGTAAATGCACAAACAGTAATATCTCCACATTGCACGGTGCAATTCTGAAATTTTTAGCTTTTTCCTGTTAATCCTAGCATGATAAAGAAGATTCAAAGAGAGTGAGATGCCAGCTCCTTTCATTCAGTCAGTAGCTTCAAACATTTCTGGACGTTTTTCAATGGCAAAAATCAATGAATATTGTAAATGCACAAACAGTAATATCTCCACATTGCACGGTGCAATTCTGAAATTTTTAGCTTTTTCCTGTTAATCCTAGCATGATAAAGAAGATTCAAAGAGAGTGAGATGCCAGCTCCTTTCATTCAGTCAGTAGCTTCAAACATTTCTGGACGTTTTTCAATGGCAAAAATCAATGAATATTGTAAATGCACAAACAGTAATATCTCCACATTGCACGGTGCAATTCTGAAATTTTTAGCTTTTTCCTGTTAATCCTAGCATGATAAAGAAGATTCAAAGAGAGTGAGATGCCAGCTCCTTTCATTCAGTCAGTAGCTTCAAACATTTCTGGACGTTTTTCAATGGCAAAAATCAATGAATATTGTAAATGCACAAACAGTAATATCTCCACATTGCACGGTGCAATTCTGAAATTTTTAGCTTTTTCCTGTTAATCCTAGCATGATAAAGAAGATTCAAAGAGAGTGAGATGCCAGCTCCTTTCATTCAGTCAGTAGCTTCAAACATTTCTGGTATATGAAAAACATGTTTTTCAATGGCAAAAATCAATGAATATTGTAAATGCACAAACAGTAATATCTCCACATTGCACGGTGCAATTCTGAAATTTTTTGCTTTTTCCTGTTAATCCTAGCATGATAGAGAAGATTCAAAGAGAGTGAGATGCCAGCTCCTTTCATTCAGTCAGTAGCTTCAAACATTTCTGGTATATGAAAAACATGTTTTTCAATGGCAAAAATCAATGAATATTGTAAATGCACAAACAGTAATATCTCCACATTGCACGGTGCAATTCTGAAATTTTTAGCTTTTTCCTGTTAATCCTAGCATGATAAAGAAGATTCAAAGAGAGTGAGATGCCAGCTCCTTTCATTCAGTCAGTAGCTTCAAACATTTCTGGTATATGAAAAACATGTTTTTCAATGGCAAAAATCAATGAATATTGTAAATGCACAAACAGTAATATCTCCACATTGCACGGTGCAATTCTGAAATTTTTTGCTTTTTCCTGTTAATCCTAGCATGATAAAGAAGATTCAAAGAGAGTGAGATGCCAGCTCCTTTCATTCAGTCAGTAGCTTCAAACATTTCTGGACGTTTTTCAATGGCAAAAATCAATGAATATTGTAAATGCACAAACAGTAATATCTCCACATTGCACGGTGCAATTCTGAAATTTTTAGCTTTTTCCTGCTAATCCTAGCATGATAAAGAAGATTCAAAGAGAGTGAGATGCCAGCTCCTTTCATTCAGTCAGTAGCTTCAAACATTTCTGGTATATGAAAAACATGTTTTTCAATGGCAAAAATCAATGAATATTGTAAATGCACAAACAGTAATATCTCCACATTGCACGGTGCAATTCTGAAATTTTTAGCTTTTTCCTGTTAATCCTAGCATGATAAAGAAGATTCAAAGAGAGTGAGATGCCAGCTCCTTTCATTCAGTCAGTAGCTTCAAACATTTCTGGTATATGAAAAACATGTTTTTCAATGGCAAAAATCAATGAATATTGTAAATGCACAAACAGTAATATCTCCACATTGCACGGTGCAATTCTGAAATTTTTAGCTTTTTCCTGTTAATCCTAGCATGATAAAGAAGATTCAAAGAGAGTGAGATGCCAGCTCCTTTCATTCAGTCAGTAGCTTCAAACATTTCTGGTATATGAAAAACATGTTTTTCAATGGCAAAAATCAATGAATATTGTAAATGCACAAACAGTAATATCTCCACATTGCACGGTGCAATTCTGAAATTTTTAGCTTTTTCCTGTTAATCCTAGCATGATAAAGAAGATTCAAAGAGAGTGAGATGCCAGCTCCTTTCATTCAGTCAGTAGCTTCAAACATTTCTGGACGTTTTTCAATGGCAAAAATCAATGAATATTGTAAATGCACAAACAGTAATATCTCCACATTGCACGGTGCAATTCTGAAATTTTTTGCTTTTTCCTGCTAATCCTAGCATGATAAAGAAGATTCAAAGAGAGTGAGATGCCAGCTCCTTTCATTCAGTCAGTAGCTTCAAACATTTCTGGTATATGAAAAACATGTTTTTCAATGGCAAAAATCAATGAATATTGTAAATGCACAAACAGTAATATCTCCACATTGCACGGTGCAATTCTGAAATTTTTAGCTTTTTCCTGTTAATCCTAGCATGATAAAGAAGATTCAAAGAGAGTGAGATGCCAGCTCCTTTCATTCAGTCAGTAGCTTCAAACATTTCTGGTATATGAAAAACATGTTTTTCAATGGCAAAAATCAATGAATATTGTAAATGCACAAACAGTAATATCTCCACATTGCACGGTGCAATTCTGAAATTTTTAGCTTTTTCCTGCTAATCCTAGCATGATAAAGAAGATTCAAAGAGAGTGAGATGCCAGCTCCTTTCATTCAGTCAGTAGCTTCAAACATTTCTGGTATATGAAAAACATGTTTTTCAATGGCAAAAATCAATGAATATTGTAAATGCACAAACAGTAATATCTCCACATTGCACGGTGCAATTCTGAAATTTTTAGCTTTTTCCTGTTAATCCTAGCATGATAAAGAAGATTCAAAGAGAGTGAGATGCCAGCTCCTTTCATTCAGTCAGTAGCTTCAAACATTTCTGGACGTTTTTCAATGGCAAAAATCAATGAATATTGTAAATGCACAAACAGTAATATCTCCACATTGCACGGTGCAATTCTGAAATTTTTAGCTTTTTCCTGTTAATCCTAGCATGATAAAGAAGATTCAAAGAGAGTGAGATGCCAGCTCCTTTCATTCAGTCAGTAGCTTCAAACATTTCTGGTATATGAAAAACATGTTTTTCAATGGCAAAAATCAATGAATATTGTAAATGCACAAACAGTAATATCTCCACATTGCACGGTGCAATTCTGAAATTTTTAGCTTTTTCCTGTTAATCCTAGCATGATAAAGAAGATTCAAAGAGAGTGAGATGCCAGCTCCTTTCATTCAGTCAGTAGCTTCAAACATTTCTGGTATATGAAAAACATGTTTTTCAATGGCAAAAATCAATGAATATTGTAAATGCACAAACAGTAATATCTCCACATTGCACGGTGCAATTCTGAAATTTTTAGCTTTTTCCTGTTAATCCTAGCATGATAAAGAAGATTCAAAGAGAGTGAGATGCCAGCTCCTTTCATTCAGTCAGTAGCTTCAAACATTTCTGGACGTTTTTCAATGGCAAAAATCAATGAATATTGTAAATGCACAAACAGTAATATCTCCACATTGCACGGTGCAATTCTGAAATTTTTAGCTTTTTCCTGTTAATCCTAGCATGATAAAGAAGATTCAAAGAGAGTGAGATGCCAGCTCCTTTCATTCAGTCAGTAGCTTCAAACATTTCTGGTATATGAAAAACATGTTTTTCAATGGCAAAAATCAATGAATATTGTAAATGCACAAACAGTAATATCTCCACATTGCACGGTGCAATTCTGAAATTTTTTGCTTTTTCCTGTTAATCCTAGCATGATAAAGAAGATTCAAAGAGAGTGAGATGCCAGCTCCTTTCATTCAGTCAGTAGCTTCAAACATTTCTGGTATATGAAAAACATGTTTTTCAATGGCAAAAATCAATGAATATTGTAAATGCACAAACAGTAATATCTCCACATTGCACGGTGCAATTCTGAAATTTTTAGCTTTTTCCTGTTAATCCTAGCATGATAAAGAAGATTCAAAGAGAGTGAGATGCCAGCTCCTTTCATTCAGTCAGTAGCTTCAAACATTTCTGGACGTTTTTCAATGGCAAAAATCAATGAATATTGTAAATGCACAAACAGTAATATCTCCACATTGCACGGTGCAATTCTGAAATTTTTAGCTTTTTCCTGTTAATCCTAGCATGATAAAGAAGATTCAAAGAGAGTGAGATGCCAGCTCCTTTCATTCAGTCAGTAGCTTCAAACATTTCTGGACGTTTTTCAATGGCAAAAATCAATGAATATTGTAAATGCACAAACAGTAATATCTCCACATTGCACGGTGCAATTCTGAAATTTTTAGCTTTTTCCTGTTAATCCTAGCATGATAAAGAAGATTCAAAGAGAGTGAGATGCCAGCTCCTTTCATTCAGTCAGTAGCTTCAAACATTTCTGGTATATGAAAAACATGTTTTTCAATGGCAAAAATCAATGAATATTGTAAATGCACAAACAGTAATATCTCCACATTGCACGGTGCAATTCTGAAATTTTTAGCTTTTTCCTGCTAATCCTAGCATGATAAAGAAGATTCAAAGAGAGTGAGATGCCAGCTCCTTTCATTCAGTCAGTAGCTTCAAACATTTCTGGACGTTTTTCAATGGCAAAAATCAATGAATATTGTAAATGCACAAACAGTAATATCTCCACATTGCACGGTGCAATTCTGAAATTTTTAGCTTTTTCCTGCTAATCCTAGCATGATAAAGAAGATTCAAAGAGAGTGAGATGCCAGCTCCTTTCATTCAGTCAGTAGCTTCAAACATTTCTGGTATATGAAAAACATGTTTTTCAATGGCAAAAATCAATGAATATTGTAAATGCACAAACAGTAATATCTCCACATTGCACGGTGCAATTCTGAAATTTTTAGCTTTTTCCTGTTAATCCTAGCATGATAAAGAAGATTCAAAGAGAGTGAGATGCCAGCTCCTTTCATTCAGTCAGTAGCTTCAAACATTTCTGGACGTTTTTCAATGGCAAAAATCAATGAATATTGTAAATGCACAAACAGTAATATCTCCACATTGCACGGTGCAATTCTGAAATTTTTAGCTTTTTCCTGTTAATCCTAGCATGATAAAGAAGATTCAAAGAGAGTGAGATGCCAGCTCCTTTCATTCAGTCAGTAGCTTCAAACATTTCTGGACGTTTTTCAATGGCAAAAATCAATGAATATTGTAAATGCACAAACAGTAATATCTCCACATTGCACGGTGCAATTCTGAAATTTTTAGCTTTTTCCTGTTAATCCTAGCATGATAAAGAAGATTCAAAGAGAGTGAGATGCCAGCTCCTTTCATTCAGTCAGTAGCTTCAAACATTTCTGGTATATGAAAAACATGTTTTTCAATGGCAAAAATCAATGAATATTGTAAATGCACAAACAGTAATATCTCCACATTGCACGGTGCAATTCTGAAATTTTTAGCTTTTTCCTGTTAATCCTAGCATGATAAAGAAGATTTAAAGAGAGTGAGATGCCAGCTCCTTTCATTCAGTCAGTAGCTTCAAACATTTCTGGACGTTTTTCAATGGCAAAAATCAATGAATATTGTAAATGCACAAACAGTAATATCTCCACATTGCACGGTGCAATTCTGAAATTTTTAGCTTTTTCCTGTTAATCCTAGCATGATAAAGAAGATTCAAAGAGAGTGAGATGCCAGCTCCTTTCATTCAGTCAGTAGCTTCAAACATTTCAGGTATATGAAAAACATGTTTTTCAATGGCAAAAATCAATGAATATTGTAAATGCACAAACAGTAATATCTCCACATTGCACGGTGCAATTCTGAAATTTTTAGCTTTTTCCTGTTAATCCTAGCATGATAAAGAAGATTCAAAGAGAGTGAGATGCCAGCTCCTTTCATTCATTCAGTAGCTTCAAACATTTCTGGACGTTTTTCAATGGCAAAAATCAATGAATATTGTAAATGCACAAACAGTAATATCTCCACATTGCACGGTGCAATTCTGAAATTTTTTGCTTTTTCCTGCTAATCCTAGCATGATAAAGAAGATTCAAAGAGAGTGAGATGCCAGCTCCTTTCATTCAGTCAGTAGCTTCAAACATTTCTGGACGTTTTTCAATGGCAAAAATCAATGAATATTGTAAATGCACAAACAGTAATATCTCCACATTGCACGGTGCAATTCTGAAATTTTTAGCTTTTTCCTGTTAATCCTAGCATGATAAAGAAGATTCAAAGAGAGTGAGATGCCAGCTCCTTTCATTCAGTCAGTAGCTTCAAACATTTCTGGTATATGAAAAACATGTTTTTCAATGGCAAAAATCAATGAATATTGTAAATGCACAAACAGTAATATCTCCACATTGCACGGTGCAATTCTGAAATTTTTAGCTTTTTCCTGCTAATCCTAGCATGATAAAGAAGATTCAAAGAGAGTGAGATGCCAGCTCCTTTCATTCAGTCAGTAGCTTCAAACATTTCTGGACGTTTTTCAATGGCAAAAATCAATGAATATTGTAAATGCACAAACAGTAATATCTCCACATTGCACGGTGCAATTCTGAAATTTTTAGCTTTTTCCTGTTAATCCTAGCATGATAAAGAAGATTCAAAGAGAGTGAGATGCCAGCTCCTTTCATTCAGTCAGTAGCTTCAAACATTTCTGGTATATGAAAAACATGTTTTTCAATGGCAAAAATCAATGAATATTGTAAATGCACAAACAGTAATATCTCCACATTGCACGGTGCAATTCTGAAATTTTTTGCTTTTTCCTGCTAATCCTAGCATGATAAAGAAGATTCAAAGAGAGTGAGATGCCAGCTCCTTTCATTCAGTCAGTAGCTTCAAACATTTCTGGACGTTTTTCAATGGCAAAAATCAATGAATATTGTAAATGCACAAACAGTAATATCTCCACATTGCACGGTGCAATTCTGAAATTTTTAGCTTTTTCCTGTTAATCCTAGCATGATAAAGAAGATTCAAAGAGAGTGAGATGCCAGCTCCTTTCATTCAGTCAGTAGCTTCAAACATTTCTGGACGTTTTTCAATGGCAAAAATCAATGAATATTGTAAATGCACAAACAGTAATATCTCCACATTGCACGGTGCAATTCTGAAATTTTTTGCTTTTTCCTGCTAATCCTAGCATGATAAAGAAGATTCAAAGAGAGTGAGATGCCAGCTCCTTTCATTCAGTCAGTAGCTTCAAACATTTCTGGTATATGAAAAACATGTTTTTCAATGGCAAAAATCAATGAATATTGTAAATGCACAAACAGTAATATCTCCACATTGCACGGTGCAATTCTGAAATTTTTAGCTTTTTCCTGTTAATCCTAGCATGATAAAGAAGATTCAAAGAGAGTGAGATGCCAGCTCCTTTCATTCAGTCAGTAGCTTCAAACATTTCTGGACGTTTTTCAATGGCAAAAATCAATGAATATTGTAAATGCACAAACAGTAATATCTCCACATTGCACGGTGCAATTCTGAAATTTTTAGCTTTTTCCTGTTAATCCTAGCATGATAAAGAAGATTCAAAGAGAGTGAGATGCCAGCTCCTTTCATTCAGTCAGTAGCTTCAAACATTTCTGGACGTTTTTCAATGGCAAAAATCAATGAATATTGTAAATGCACAAACAGTAATATCTCCACATTGCACGGTGCAATTCTGAAATTTTTAGCTTTTTCCTGTTAATCCTAGCATGATAAAGAAGATTCAAAGAGAGTGAGATGCCAGCTCCTTTCATTCAGTCAGTAGCTTCAAACATTTCTGGTATATGAAAAACATGTTTTTCAATGGCAAAAATCAATGAATATTGTAAATGCACAAACAGTAATATCTCCACATTGCACGGTGCAATTCTGAAATTTTTAGCTTTTTCCTGCTAATCCTAGCATGATAAAGAAGATTCAAAGAGAGTGAGATGCCAGCTCCTTTCATTCAGTCAGTAGCTTCAAACATTTCTGGACGTTTTTCAATGGCAAAAATCAATGAATATTGTAAATGCACAAACAGTAATATCTCCACATTGCACGGTGCAATTCTGAAATTTTTAGCTTTTTCCTGTTAATCCTAGCATGATAAAGAAGATTCAAAGAGAGTGAGATGCCAGCTCCTTTCATTCAGTCAGTAGCTTCAAACATTTCTGGTATATGAAAAACATGTTTTTCAATGGCAAAAATCAATGAATATTGTAAATGCACAAACAGTAATATCTCCACATTGCACGGTGCAATTCTGAAATTTTTTGCTTTTTCCTGCTAATCCTAGCATGATAAAGAAGATTCAAAGAGAGTGAGATGCCAGCTCCTTTCATTCAGTCAGTAGCTTCAAACATTTCTGGACGTTTTTCAATGGCAAAAATCAATGAATATTGTAAATGCACAAACAGTAATATCTCCACATTGCACGGTGCAATTCTGAAATTTTTTGCTTTTTCCTGTTAATCCTAGCATGATAAAGAAGATTCAAAGAGAGTGAGATGCCAGCTCCTTTCATTCAGTCAGTAGCTTCAAACATTTCTGGTATATGAAAAACATGTTTTTCAATGGCAAAAATCAATGAATATTGTAAATGCACAAACAGTAATATCTCCACATTGCACGGTGCAATTCTGAAATTTTTTGCTTTTTCCTGCTAATCCTAGCATGATAAAGAAGATTCAAAGAGAGTGAGATGCCAGCTCCTTTCATTCAGTCAGTAGCTTCAAACATTTCTGGTATATGAAAAACATGTTTTTCAATGGCAAAAATCAATGAATATTGTAAATGCACAAACAGTAATATCTCCACATTGCACGGTGCAATTCTGAAATTTTTAGCTTTTTCCTGTTAATCCTAGCATGATAAAGAAGATTCAAAGAGAGTGAGATGCCAGCTCCTTTCATTCAGTCAGTAGCTTCAAACATTTCTGGACGTTTTTCAATGGCAAAAATCAATGAATATTGTAAATGCACAAACAGTAATATCTCCACATTGCACGGTGCAATTCTGAAATTTTTAGCTTTTTCCTGCTAATCCTAGCATGATAAAGAAGATTCAAAGAGAGTGAGATGCCAGCTCCTTTCATTCAGTCAGTAGCTTCAAACATTTCTGGACGTTTTTCAATGGCAAAAATCAATGAATATTGTAAATGCACAAACAGTAATATCTCCACATTGCACGGTGCAATTCTGAAATTTTTAGCTTTTTCCTGCTAATCCTAGCATGATAAAGAAGATTCAAAGAGAGTGAGATGCCAGCTCCTTTCATTCAGTCAGTAGCTTCAAACATTTCTGGTATATGAAAAACATGTTTTTCAATGGCAAAAATCAATGAATATTGTAAATGCACAAACAGTAATATCTCCACATTGCACGGTGCAATTCTGAAATTTTTAGCTTTTTCCTGTTAATCCTAGCATGATAAAGAAGATTCAAAGAGAGTGAGATGCCAGCTCCTTTCATTCAGTCAGTAGCTTCAAACATTTCTGGACGTTTTTCAATGGCAAAAATCAATGAATATTGTAAATGCACAAACAGTAATATCTCCACATTGCACGGTGCAATTCTGAAATTTTTAGCTTTTTCCTGTTAATCCTAGCATGATAAAGAAGATTCAAAGAGAGTGAGATGCCAGCTCCTTTCATTCAGTCAGTAGCTTCAAACATTTCTGGACGTTTTTCAATGGCAAAAATCAATGAATATTGTAAATGCACAAACAGTAATATCTCCACATTGCACGGTGCAATTCTGAAATTTTTAGCTTTTTCCTGTTAATCCTAGCATGATAAAGAAGATTCAAAGAGAGTGAGATGCCAGCTCCTTTCATTCAGTCAGTAGCTTCAAACATTTCTGGTATATGAAAAACATGTTTTTCAATGGCAAAAATCAATGAATATTGTAAATGCACAAACAGTAATATCTCCACATTGCACGGTGCAATTCTGAAATTTTTAGCTTTTTCCTGTTAATCCTAGCATGATAAAGAAGATTCAAAGAGAGTGAGATGCCAGCTCCTTTCATTCAGTCAGTAGCTTCAAACATTTCTGGACGTTTTTCAATGGCAAAAATCAATGAATATTGTAAATGCACAAACAGTAATATCTCCACATTGCACGGTGCAATTCTGAAATTTTTAGCTTTTTCCTGTTAATCCTAGCATGATAAAGAAGATTCAAAGAGAGTGAGATGCCAGCTCCTTTCATTCAGTCAGTAGCTTCAAACATTTCTGGTATATGAAAAACATGTTTTTCAATGGCAAAAATCAATGAATATTGTAAATGCACAAACAGTAATATCTCCACATTGCACGGTGCAATTCTGAAATTTTTAGCTTTTTCCTGTTAATCCTAGCATGATAAAGAAGATTCAAAGAGAGTGAGATGCCAGCTCCTTTCATTCAGTCAGTAGCTTCAAACATTTCTGGACGTTTTTCAATGGCAAAAATCAATGAATATTGTAAATGCACAAACAGTAATATCTCCACATTGCACGGTGCAATTCTGAAATTTTTTGCTTTTTCCTGCTAATCCTAGCATGATAAAGAAGATTCAAAGAGAGTGAGATGCCAGCTCCTTTCATTCAGTCAGTAGCTTCAAACATTTCTGGACGTTTTTCAATGGCAAAAATCAATGAATATTGTAAATGCACAAACAGTAATATCTCCACATTGCACGGTGCAATTCTGAAATTTTTAGCTTTTCCTGTTAATCCTAGCATGATAAAGAAGATTCAAAGAGAGTGAGATGCCAGCTCCTTTCATTCAGTCAGTAGCTTCAAACATTTCTGGTATATGAAAAACATGTTTTTCAATGGCAAAAATCAATGAATATTGTAAATGCACAAACAGTAATATCTCCACATTGCACGGTGCAATTCTGAAATTTTTTGCTTTTTCCTGCTAATCCTAGCATGATAAAGAAGATTCAAAGAGAGTGAGATGCCAGCTCCTTTCATTCAGTCAGTAGCTTCAAACATTTCTGGACGTTTTTCAATGGCAAAAATCAATGAATATTGTAAATGCACAAACAGTAATATCTCCACATTGCACGGTGCAATTCTGAAATTTTTTGCTTTTTCCTGTTAATCCTAGCATGATAAAGAAGATTCAAAGAGAGTGAGATGCCAGCTCCTTTCATTCAGTCAGTAGCTTCAAACATTTCTGGTATATGAAAAACATGTTTTTCAATGGCAAAAATCAATGAATATTGTAAATGCACAAACAGTAATATCTCCACATTGCACGGTGCAATTCTGAAATTTTTTGCTTTTTCCTGCTAATCCTAGCATGATAAAGAAGATTCAAAGAGAGTGAGATGCCAGCTCCTTTCATTCAGTCAGTAGCTTCAAACATTTCTGGTATATGAAAAACATGTTTTTCAATGGCAAAAATCAATGAATATTGTAAATGCACAAACAGTAATATCTCCACATTGCACGGTGCAATTCTGAAATTTTTAGCTTTTTCCTGTTAATCCTAGCATGATAAAGAAGATTCAAAGAGAGTGAGATGCCAGCTCCTTTCATTCAGTCAGTAGCTTCAAACATTTCTGGTATATGAAAACATGTTTTTCAATGGCAAAAATCAATGAATATTGTAAATGCACAAACAGTAATATCTCCACATTGCACGGTGCAATTCTGAAATTTTTAGCTTTTTCCTGTTAATCCTAGCATGATAAAGAAGATTCAAAGAGAGTGAGATGCCAGCTCCTTTCATTCAGTCAGTAGCTTCAAACATTTCTGGACGTTTTTCAATGGCAAAAATCAATGAATATTGTAAATGCACAAACAGTAATATCTCCACATTGCACGGTGCAATTCTGAAATTTTTAGCTTTTTCCTGTTAATCCTAGCATGATAAAGAAGATTCAAAGAGAGTGAGATGCCAGCTCCTTTCATTCAGTCAGTAGCTTCAAACATTTCTAGACGTTTTTCAATGGCAAAAATCAATGAATATTGTAAATGCACAAACAGTAATATCTCCACATTGCACGGTGCAATTCTGAAATTTTTAGCTTTTTCCTGTTAATCCTAGCATGATAAAGAAGATTCAAAGAGAGTGAGATGCCAGCTCCTTTCATTCAGTCAGTAGCTTCAAACATTTCTGGACGTTTTTCAATGGCAAAAATCAATGAATATTGTAAATGCACAAACAGTAATATCTCCACATTGCACGGTGCAATTCTGAAATTTTTAGCTTTTTCCTGTTAATCCTAGCATGATAAAGAAGATTCAAAGAGAGTGAGATGCCAGCTC
>NW_027367890.1:0-53969 GCF_046119375.1 Phyllobates terribilis | reverse complement strand
GAATGCAGTTTGAAAACTGATTAGATGCTAAATGATTATGTGAGATGAATATGCAAATGGTGCAAAGCAGGAAGATTAGAGATAAAGAAAAAGCTTGAAAACATGAAACATGAAGAGAGAAAAAATGTTGGAGCTGTAGAAAAGTTGGTCCGAAACACCCTGTCCAATCCAAGCCCAGCTAAGATGTCACTATTTTCATCCCATTAAAAATAAAGCAAAGGATTATGTTTTACTCGCACAAGTAATGTTGATTTTGATATATTGCTAACTAGCCACTAAATAAAAATCCAAGAAAAAATATATGAAAAATGTAACATTGTATAGTTAGGTGTTTTAGTGTGAAGATAAGAAATTGTTGCCTAATTACTTTGGCTAATTGGATATTCACTTGTTATGAGTAAGTTAAATTGTTCTTTCTATTCCAGTGAAATAGGAGACTTCCATATTGATGATAATTTACCCAAGTTGTCAGGTCGTTAAGCTAATTGTCTAACGATGATCAGTTCATTAAGTAAATTCATAATGCTTTTTGCAGTTGAAAAGATGGTTAACAGACTTAGTTAAAGGCTGACATTTCCGGGATTGATTTACAGATTTCCCTCACGGTACGAGGTAATTTCACTTGATTATTATAGCTTCATTGTATTCAACGACCCTTATGCGAGGAAAATATTCCGTTTGAATTGAGTATTCGACTTTTCTTATTACTCACATTACTAATATCACTTCACATCTCCACATAAGCTGGAAACACATGATGCCTATCTACATCTTGTCGAGTTTTTTCTACTTTTTTTTCTTTAAGGCGCAAGGGAATTATGATTGATAACCACTACTCCATATCCTAATTTGCAAACTTTTACATCTTTATTATTAGAAAAGAGTCCGACTCAAACAGTACCGAAGATGCTCAAGGTGGGTTGTGAATCTGAGATCTGCTGGTACAAGGACAAGTACCACCATAGGGCATCACTCAGGTTCCGTTTATTATATTTTTCCGAAAACATAAACAAAAAAGAAATGAAACTAGACGACTTTCATATTATTGTTTATTTATTGAGCTGGTTTAGTAACTTGCAACTCATTAGAAAAATGGTGTTAGGACTCCATTCGACAAGGTTATTTGTCTCTCTGCATATGAGGGTGGGGTTGCAAATATTCTGCAGTGCATTACAAGTTGTGAAACCGTCTCGACGAATGAACAACAATGTAGAAATAGTTTGGATTCATCTTCTTTCGTTTATGTTTCTGTAAAATTATACCAAACGATACCTTAATTTATATACGGAGTATATTTCAGTGATTTAGATTTTATCTTTTGTAAGAGTCAATTAAATGAATATTATCTTCTTATATTTAATTATTTATATGATGTGAACTGTTGGAAAATGTTGATTTCCTTGTAATATGTTGTATTTGGGTCACAGCGTTAGTGTGTAGTTGTAACCTGGGCCGAGTGATCATTTAAGCCTAAACCAATAGAAGCCCAGGTGATGCCCTTGTGTGAACTGGCTTAGAGGGAACCGGGTTTGGTCTGGTGAGGTATATAAGGGTTATAAACCCTTGCACCTCCCATGATGTGTAGCTCCGCCGCTTGAAACCCTAAAACACTCCCAGAGAAAGAGAGAGTTCCTCGGTGTTCTTTGCTGTGTTGATCCGAGAGTGTTCTTGAGGAGAATTGATTGTGCAAATCTCTTGCTCACTGATCTCTGGTCGAAGGAGGCTTGTGTGCCTTCGCTGGTGGTTGTTCTTGGAACTCTTGTTCTTGCCCGGTGCTCAATCGTTCTTCCTCGTTGGTGACTCATGGGCTTCTGGTTTGGTTAACAGGGAGTATTCTTGTTGTTGTTTTGTATCGCTCTAGCCTAGGTTGCTTCTTGTTTGTTGCTTGGACCTAGATCTTGTAATTGCTTGAAAACTCTTGATTTGTATAGTGGATTTGCTCTCGATACTTGAGGCCGCAGAGTAGGTATATCCGAACTGCGTAAACAAATCTCTGAGTTTGCATGTGTGTTTATGTTTTGCGATTGTTTGATTGTTGTTATCGGTGACTGGTTTAACCACTTCAAAGTGGTATCAGAGCCAGGTTACCTATTTACTGAGATCTGGACTTGTGTGTAATTGGATTTCTTGATTTGGTAACTTGATTGCTGAGATCCTCTGGTGATCTGTGTGTTTGTTTCCGTTGCATGAGTATTATGAGATTTTACTATTTTTGTTGAGTACTATCTCTGGATCTGTTGTATCTTTATCACCTGTGTGTGATTAGGACTCGGACTAGACCTATGTGTCTATTAGATTGCTTGTGTGTGATCTATACTGAGTTCTGTACTTGTTCTTTCTTGATAAGGACATATACTGCTCTTGACTGAGTCTAGTATAGGTTCTTGTTACTTGTGTTTGATAAGAACATATACTGCTCTTGACTCCTTGTGTGTAGTCTTGACTGAGTTAGGTATAGTTTCTTGTTAATTGTGTTTGATAAGAACTTATACTGCTCTTGACTTCTCCTTATCTTGTCTACCATAACAAGACAATAACATAAGGATGAAGCTATTTGATGGGAATGCTGACTTCCCCATGTGGCAAGTGAAAATGAAAGTTGTACTTGTCAAGGAAAAGTGCTATAAGGATGTCACTCTAGACTACTTGGCCAATATTTCGGACCTGAGGAAACTAGAGATGGACGAGCAAGCTCATGCTGAGATAATGATAAGGCTGGCTAATGATGTGGCGAGACAAGTTATGTCTCACAAGACTGCCAGTGACTTATGGAACGCCTTAGAGGCCCTATACCTGGTGAAATCTCTCCCTTCTCGTATTTCTTTATTGTGCAGGCTTTTCACATTTAAAATGGATATTAGTCTTACATTGAATGAAAACTTGGACAAATTCCTTAAGATGACTCAACAATTAGAGAGATGTGATGACAAAATAAAGGATGATCACCAAGCAATACTCCTTCTTAATTCTTTACCTAGATAATTTGACAACTTAAAAGATGTAATACAATTCAGCTCTGAAACTTTAACTAAGGTTAAGATAATAGAGTCTATAACCGAGAAGAATGACCATATTAAGGTCTTTAAATGTAAAATTGATAAGAAGACTGAAGTTAAAACTGAAGTGTTAATGGCTTATGGTAAGAATAAAAAGAAGAACTTTCAGAAGAAGGATAAGAAATATGACAAGCATAATAAAAACTCATCTAATGATAACAATAAAAATGATAAGAAGAAGTGTTTTATTTTGTGTTAAAAATGGACACTTCATTAAAGATTGTTATAAGAAAAAGAAAGAGGATGGTCACAAAACTGAGCATGATAATATTGAATCATTGTTTGAGTCACATCCTTCTTATGAGTATGAGTTATTCATGTGTTGTCAAACTGATGTTAAATGTAATAGAAATGAATGGATACTTGACTCTGGATATAACATGCATGCTACATTTGATAAAACATTATTTAGTTCCTTAACTGAATTAAAAGGAGGAAAAGTTATGCTTGGTGATCACAGTTCCCTAGAGATTAAGGGAACTGGTAATGTTCCTATAATGATGTTTGATGGGAAGATTAGAGTAACAAAATATCTACTCCTTAGTCAAGTTCCCGTGGGAGATCTTTGGGAATGATTCTGTACTGCAGTTCGGTGGCCCGGAGTTTAATGCGGGTCGAAGTATCTGGTTGCCCGCGAATGAAATGATCCAAAAATAGTATATTTTTTTCTTGTGGTTTAGAGAACTTTCCCTTCCTTCCTATAAAGATCGTATTAATTCTTATCAAAAAGAGGCGATCTCTAGATTGATCAAAGGATCCTACCAATTGGCGGTGCTCTGACCAATTGAACTACAATGTTAAATGGGTTCCTAGGATTAGAAGAAATCTTATTCAGAGTTTGTCTTTGATGATTCAAAATGTCATATTGAAACTTATAATGGAATCAGAGAACTCTCTAAAAATGGTAGAGTTCTTATTAGATGAGTTAAAAGAGGTGGTCTATATTTTGTAACTACATCACCTGAATTAAAACCTCTCCACTATAAGTTCCAACATGACTACTGATGAGACTAGAATCTGGCATAATAGATTGGACCACATAGGAAATTAAAGGTCTTAATTACTTATATAAGAAAGGCCTAATTGATAAAAAGCCTCTTGATATTGACTTTTGTGAAAACTGTATCTTAGGGGGAAAATCTAGTCATTCCTTCTCTAAATCTTCATACATAGCTAGTGCACCATTACAATATGTTCACTCTGATTTGTGGGGGCCTGATCAGGTAGATACTATAGGAGGTAGAAAAATATTTCATTTCCCTGATAGATCATTTTTCTAGGAAAGTTTGGGTTTATCTACTTAAAGGCAAGAATGAGGTCTTTGATGCTTTTGAAAATTGGCTTACTAAAGTAGAAAACCAGACTAACTATAAACTGAAATGTCTTAAAACTGACAGTAGGTTAGAATTTTGTTATCAACAATTCAACCAATTTTGCAAAGAAAAATGAATTAGAAGGAATTTGATTGTACCTGGCACTTCCCAACAGAATGAGACTGCATAGAGGATGAATAAGACCCTCTTAGAAAAGGCTAGATGTATGCTAATAACTTCTGGTTTAAAACACTCATTATGGGAGGAAGCTGTAGTGACTGCTAGCTATTTGATTAATAGGTCACCCTCCTCTATTATTGACTTTGTAATCCCACGGGAAAAATGGACTGGTAAGAAACTTGATTTATCGGACTTAAAACCTTTTAGATGCACTGCTTATAGTCAGATTAGTCAGGGTAAATTAAACCCTAGGGCTTTAAAGTGTGTTTTCCTAGGTTTTCCGAAAGGTGTTAAAGGATATAAGTTACTAGTAATTCTTCCTCATGGTTATAAAGTTATAGTTTCTAGGAGTGTTTCATTTAACGAAAATGAAATTTTCTTTAAATTGAAAACTATGACAACTATTGATGTCGCAGGTACTAAGGAGGTTGAAACTATGGGTATAAGTCAAAGAAATCAATTCTTCAATGAAGAAGAGCTGGTGACACAAGATGGTGAAGAGTTTGACTTGGGTCATGACTCAGGTGGGACCTTTGGACCTCAAGATCTGGAGGCTTCCACTAATGATGAACTACCCAATGAGGAAAACGCCACACAACACCATATGACTAGTTCTAACAATGATGCCATAATACCACAACAGTTAGGGAAGGTAATGGTACTAGTGACAGTACCAACAAGGAGCCCTCTAATCCTACTTCTCCCTCACTTTCTATGCATGATGGTTTGATACCGGAGAATGTTATTATGAATAATGATGTGCATGGATTAAGTGATTATGTGTTATCTAGGGATAGGGAACCTAGAGTTAGAATTCCTAATAAGAAATACTCTAGTAATGATGTGGAATATGCTTCACTTGGACCAAAATTGAACATAACTGAGTATGCTTTAATGACTGCTGAGACATTAAAGAATGACTATACCCCAAATACTTATGAACATGCCATTAAATGGTAAACTTTGGATAAAGGCTATGACCGAGGAAATAGAATCCATGAGTAGTAATAAGACTTGGACATTAGTTGCTAAGTCTGATAAAGCTAAACTAATAGATAGTAAATGGATATATAAGATTAAAACTGGTACTACTAGCAATGAACCCCCTAGGTTTAAGGCTAGACTTGTGGATAAGGGCTTTACCCAAAGAGAGGGCATTGATACACTGACATTTTTGCTCTTGTGGTAAAGTATAAGACTATGAGACTTTTACTGGATATGTGTACTGTTTTTGATTGGGAACTAGAGCAAATGGATGTAAAACTACTTTTTTATATGGCGCCTTAAATGAAACCATTTATATGAGATAGCCCAAAGGGTTTGTAGATAAACTGAAACCTACCTTTGCATGCTTACTTAATAAATCTATTTATGGCCTAAAACAATCACCTAGGCAATGGAACTTAAGTTTGATGCTTGCATGAAAAAACTAGGTTTTAGTAAAAGCAGTTATGACACATGCCTGTATTTTAAAAATACTAAGTCTGAATCACCATTATATGTATTGTTGTATGTGGATGATATATTATTGATTTGTAAGTCTAAAGTCTCTATAGCTGGGGTTAAAAGGGACCTAAAAATTCACTTTGATATGAAAGAGTTAGGTGTAGCTAAAAGGATTTTAGGTGTTACTATAATAAGAGATAGGAAAAAGAAGTTGATGTGGCTTTCCCAGAATGACTATATATTAAAGGTTCTAGAAAAGTTTAACATGTAAACTTCTAAACCTACACCTATACCCTTAGGAGGGCACCTTGAGCTCACTAAAGATAGTTGCCCTAAAAATCAAACAGACACTAATAATATGAAAAATGTGCCATATGACATAGCAGTAGGTTCTGTGATGTATGCCATGCTTTGTACCAGACCTGATCTTTCTTTTGATATTAGTGTACTTAGTAGGTTTATGTCCAACCCTGGTGAGGGTCATTGGACATCTATGAAATACTTGCTTAGATATCTATGTGGTACTAAGAACTATTGTCTTGTGTATTATGAACATGCATCCAATAGTGAATTCTTTGGGTATGTTGATTCTGATTATGCTAGTAATAAGGATAATAGAAAATCAACAATTGCATATTATTTCACCTGGGCTGGAAATTGCATATCTTGGAAACCGCAACAACAATTTGTTGTGGCTTTATCCTCAACTGAATCTGAGTATATTGCTGCAACAGAAGCTGCTAAGGAAGCTGTGTGGTTAACTAGGTTACTTAGTGAAATCCAGTGTAAAACTTATTTGCTTGTGATTCATACTGATAGTCAGAGTACATTTTATTAGAGACTTGACTGAGAATAAACAGATTGTTATAAAGAAAATTAAAGGGGATTTGAACCCTTCTGACTTTGGTACTAAAATCGTGACAGTTGATAAGTTCTCGTTTTGTAGGGACTTCCTACATATATGGGACACACACTGAGTTGATACACGTGATGGATGAGGACGGTTCGAGAGAAAATCCACTCCCTGCTCCGGGTTAAGCTGTGTTCTACAGTCCAAGCCAAGGTAATGTAGATTAGGAAATCAGGAGGGCAATTGTTGGGAAATGTTGATTTCCTTGTAATATGTTGTATTTGGGTCAAAGCGTTAGTGTGTAGTTGTAACTTGGGTCACATTTAAGCCCAAACCAATAGAAGCCCAGGTGATGCCCTTGTGTTGAACCGTCTTAGAAGGAACCGGGTTTGGTCTGGTGAGGTATATAAGGGTTATAAACCCTTGTAGCTCCCATGATGTGTAGCTCTACCACTTGAAACCTTAAAACACTCCCAAAGAAAGAGAGAGTTCCTCGGTGTTCGTTGTTGTGTTGATACGAGAGTGTTCTTGAGGAAATCCGGCTGTGCAAATCTCTTGCTCACTGATCTCTGGGTTGAACGAGGCTTGTGTGCCTTCGCTGGTGGTTGTTCCTGGAACTCTTGTGCTTGCCCGATGCTCAGTCGTTCTTCCTCGTTGGTGACTCCTCGGCTTCTGGTTTGGTTAATAGGGAGTATTCTTCTTGTTGTTTTGTATCGCTCTAGCCTAGGTTGCTTCTTGTTTGTTGCTTTGACCTAGATCTTGTAATTGCTTAAAAACTCTTGATTTTTATAGTGGATTGGCTCTCGATACTTGAGGCCCGCAAAGTATGTATATCAGAACTACGTAAACAAATCTTTGAGTTTGCATGCGTGTTTACGTTTTGCGATTGTTTGATTGTTGTTATCGTCGATTGGTTTAAACCACTTCATGAATTGCAAGTAACACGTGAAATTGTAAAAGGATCAATAAAATGAGTACTTTATTCTTTTATTTTATATGGAATTGCAAGTATTATGGCATTTGTGAGCCCGATCGAGGTTGCATGCCTGTCTAAATCCTAAACCTACAATGGATATTCACTTTACTTGAGTGTTTGTGTTAGTTTAGCTAGGATTAATTTAACCCAGTTTTAAAATTTTTGATGATTATAAATTTAATATTCACTTGTTTTTACGGTTTGTTTTTATGAGTTTCAGTGTTACACGTCTTGCTTATAAGTATTATGGTCAAACTTATACTTATAAAGTCTCGCTTATAGTATATAATAAGCATAAGGATCCCGCTTAAGAGTTTTTAAAGGTCGCTTATTAGCGAGATGGTCGCGCTGAGAATCCAAAGAGATACTAAGCATGTCAAAGAGCTAGAAGTGGAATAGCTTGTACCGGAATAGTAAAAGAAGGAGAAAACACGTTTTTAGAGTTTTCTCATATACATCACATTATAAATATGCAGCTCAATTGATTGCAAGTTGTGCAAGTTGCATTTGATCCAGCGCTTACAACCTACACGTGTTAGCTTAATTGTGCAAGTGGTGAGCGCGTCTCTGAAGAGTGAAGAGCAAGCTCTAACAAGTGAAGCAAGCACAAGCGTTCTAAAAAGCGGTTCAACTGAATGAAGAAAGGTTTTCTTGAGAGCCAATATGATTTTAGCATGTTTATGAGGTGTGCTTAAATCTGTTGTATAGAAAGCTAGCTTGTTATCTTCTCTAAATATAGGTGAAACTTATAATTAGATAGGGTTACGAGTTTTCATGTTTTGAGAGTTATTCTTTGTAAGGGAGCTTAAAATATTTTAGTTCATCTTCGAGGAAGAAGCATCCAATCACTAGAGAGAGAGAGAGAGAGAGAGTTGTATGCATTAAACACTTGTAAGCAAGTTTAAAAGAGTAATAAAGCGGAATGATGAGTTTATTCCTGTATTAATAGCATCTCATCTTTGAGTGAAATTCTTATACTATACTCTTGCTTCTTTCTTCCGCATTTAATCAAACACTAAGTCCTCTTGGGACTTTGCTTGTCAAAAGCTCCCCTTTCCCGATCCAACTATTGGTATAAGATAACTAAGGTTGCATCTGAAACCTTAAAAATTGAACGAGCTTACAACAATATTCTCCTGAAAAGGAATCCTTAATCTTACCTTGTGATTTTCTGTCTTTTTGCTTATCCTTGGTCTAAGCTCTTTTGCCTATATTTTTATGTGCTTAGAAAGCTAATTTGAATACAAAGCATGCTTATCTTGTTATCAATAATTGTGCTTGATTGCTAACTTGATTGTTTGTGCTTGACTTGACCTTACTGAGCTTTGTGCACGTTCAATGAGAGTTAATGTACTAGAAGTTCTGATAGTTCCCTTAATATTGTATTAAGATTGCCTTTTCGATGATGTAAAAAGGGGTAATTAGAAATATGCGTGTTGGCATGCTAACTCATTTGCCAAAGTCAAGGAATCAGACATGTCTTGATCTAAGGGGGAAGAAAAATATACTTATCTAAAACGTAAGGTGAAAAATATAAGAGAAAGCTTAACTGATTCTATATCTTTTTAGCTTGATATAATTCTGTTTTCAATATGATTGATATGCACACTTTAAGTTTTTCATCATCAAAAAAGGCGAATTTGTTAGTTCAGCTAGCATTAGCTTAACTCAGTTTCTTAAGTTTTGATGATTACAAACTTAGTATATAATTGTTATCACGAGTTTCAAGTGTTACATGTCTTGCTTATAAGTTTTTATGATCAAGCTTATACTTAGAAAGTCTCGCTTATAGTAAATAATAAGCGTAAAGGTCACGCTTAAGAGTTTTGAATGTCTCTTAACAACGAGATGGTCGCGCTGAGAATCCAGAGAGAGACTAAGCGTGCCAGAGAGATGAGAAGTGGAGAAGCATGTACTAGAAAGGAAAAAGAAGGAGAAAACGTGTTTTAGAGTTTTCTCATATACAACACGTGATAAATATGCAGCTCAACTGATCACAAGTTGTGCAAGTTGCATTTGATCCAGTGCTAGCTTAATTGTGCAAATGGTGAGCGCGCCTCTGAAGAGTGAAGAGCAAGCTCTACTACGTGGCGCAAGCACAAGCGTTCTCAAAATCGGTTCAACAAAATTAAGAGAGGTTTTCTTGAGAGCCAGTAGGATTGTAACACGTTTATAAGATGTGCTTTAATCAGTTGTGTAGAAAGCTAGTTTGTTAGCTTCTCTATAAATAGGTGAAACTTGTTTATAAAGGGTTACGAGTTTTCATGTTTTGAGAGTTATTCTTTGTAAGGGAGCTTAAAGTGTTTTAGTTCATCTTCGAGTAAGAGAGAATCCAATCACTTGAGAGAGAAAGAGAGTGAATTGTATGCATTAAACACTTGTAAGCAAGCTTTAAAGAATAATAAAGCATAGTGATGAGTTTTATCCTGGATCAATAGGATCTAAGGTTCTCATCTTCGAGTGAAATTCTTTTTCTACACTCTTCCTTCTTTCTTCCGCATTTAATCAAAGTCTAATCCCTCTTGAGACTTTGTTTGTGAAGAAGCTCCCCCTCCCCGATCCAACAGCCTGTCTCGGATCATACATAACCATAATCTAGCATCTACATGGCATCCTTGTTGTTGATATTCACATGACATTGGTCACTCGGACTTGTTGATCTCACGGCTAATGGCCGTGTACGAGTAGCTACTTTTGTCTATGCCTAGTCCCCACCCCAAGGTAAGGTTCATCATCGTATCCGTATTATGATTCATCATAACAAGAATTTCTTTCAGGTACCCGTAGATCGTGTTAAAGTCCAAGATCGTTAAGAGGCAAAAGTCCTTGCAAGAGGGAAAGTGGATAGGTGAGTCTGGATGGCCGAATACGTCTTGCTCCTCGCAAACCTGCCAACCAAGCCAAATGATATCTTCTTCTTGATTTGGCTCTCCGACGCTCAAGTCAGAAACAATCAGAGGGATAATAACTTTTAATATATATTGTGTAAGATAGAGAAATGTTTGAGATAGGAAAAAATAAGATTCTCCTTGTGAGGAAGAGTAAACCCGAAAACCTTGAATTATTCCCAAAAGGAATAAATCGTCTGAAACAGTTATGAGAATTACAGAGCTTAATCTTGCATAAAATGGCATGAACAGTGAAAAGGCCTTTGTATTTCCTTTTCATTTTCTATTTATAATAGATTTAAAGGTTTTCTCCCTCTTTTGGTCATCAACCAATCAAAGTAAATAAATTATTTATCTTTTTTCCTAATTCCTAATCATAACGGGCCTTCCTTCTTTGAGCCTAGAACACCGATCCATGACTTTTCTTAGAGGGAAAACGATCCACACACGAATCGAGCCCAACATCTAGCCCCACAAACCTTTGTGCATCCTAGATTCGTGATGGATTGCCTATTCGTGAGGACGAGGCCTGCAAGTGGGTCATTTTCAGGAGGAGGCCCGTCTCTATCGAGCTTCTTTTGGCATCCTACTATTCTCCTTTTCTGGTGCTTTACAAGGGATGTTTTCGAGTTTTTTTTAACTGGCAAGGGAATGCCATGATTGGGCCACGTGTCACTCCAGGGATGGGTGACGGTTCGACTTCCCTATATATACCCCTTTTCATCATTTTTCTCATCTTTTTACTGTTCTCTATCCATTCTCCAAACTCAAACTCTCTCTCTTTTCCTTTGAGAACTCCGGCTCCTTTTCAACTCTGTTTCAGTGAAAACCCACATGTTGCTCTCTTTCCACCTACCCAAGATGTCAAGCAAGTTCTTTCTCTTCCATGTCTCTTGTAGCTGGTTTCTCTTTTATTTTTTGTGTGTCTCGTTGAATTGTTCTTCGTTTATTTTCATGATATATATATCTTTCCTATCAGACTCTCGTGCTTTCTCTATTAGCTTCTTTGTTTTGTTTCCTTGTCATTTTTCTTATTAAACGCTGATGTATCATGCATCTTCAATGAAAAACATTCCTTTCTTTGCTACTTCTATACCGCTTTTCTTTTCATTTTTCCTTTACTATTTTTCCTTGGGACGTGTGCGAGACATGTGCCTGTAACACCACCACCCTTTTAAATCCGCCATTAATGTGCTTTTCTACTTCAGGCCGGGGTAAAACTCCTTTTTACCCCTCTTGTCTCCTGCTTTGCAAGATTGTTTTCCTTGCTTATTCTATCTCGATGTTTTCCGCACTACTAGAAAGCACGATATTAGCGACGGATTATTCCGTCGCTAATATCGTCAAATCCGTCGCTATTTGCATTTCACGACGGGAATTCCATCGCTACGTATGCGTCGCTAACGATATGGTCGCCAAACCCGTTTGGCTACGGAATATCGAACCCGTCGCTATTTAGCGACCGTTTTTGCGACCAAATTCCGTGTCCAAATTTAGAACTCGGAGACCGATAATTGTGACCGATTTGGCGACCGTTTTCCGTCGCAAAAAAGGACCCCATGAGACCGATTTTGCGACGGCATTGGCGACCGATTTCCGTCGCTAACATGGACCCCCTGGAGACCGATATTTGCGACGGCATTAGCGACCGTTTTCCGTCGCTAACAAGGACCTCTGACCACCAATTTTGAGACGGTTTTCTGGCGCAAATCCGTGTCTAATTGCCTTTATAATTTTAAATTTCTCCAATTCATTGACGTTAATATTGACACAATTTTTAAATTTTTAGCGAGCTTGGAAATATTATAAAAACAATCATAAACAAACACAGAAATCATATATTGAATCGAAAATTTTATTACAAATGTCGTTCGTTGAAAACAAAAAACAAAGAAACAAATTATTAAAGACCTAAGACTCGGGGGGGGGGGGGGGGGGGCGGGGGCGTCGTCTTCATGTTGTTGCGGACGATATTGTGGTGGAAGGGTCGCATTCATCATGGTCATGTTACCTCGTACAAACTCGGACATTTGCACCTGTATGTCATGATGCAAACGTGACTGCATTTCCGAATACATTTCCGCTCGCATCTGCTGCATCTGCGCTCGCATCTGCTGCATCTGCGCTCGCATATGCTGCATCTGCGATTGCATCTGCGCTCGCACCCGCTCCTCCATCTCGTCTACCTTGCGTTGAAAATCTTCTTGGTTTGTCTGAGAGGATGAACAGATGTGAGATGGCCTGGAATGACGCGCCCGACCGCGTCTTGCGACGTATGCCCCGGCCGCTGAACCAAGTCCGTACACCCGGTTCTTCTTGTTGACGCCCTCCACCTCTAGATAGACCTGCGTCGGATCCCACGTCAGCCATACTCGCATCCTAACCCTCTTGGGTCGGTGGCCGGGACGAGGAACCAATCCTCTGGGAGAGCGCTTCCTACAATCACCGATGAAAACATGGTATAGTTAGATACTAATGAATAAGTTATAACGTAATACATTTTACAAAATACATGCCGCCAACTTCTTCGCCCTCGAGTCTACTAGGAACAGGCTTGTCCTTGTCTTTCCTCGACGTGTGTGTGGGCGTAGAGCTCGGGAGCCGTCGTGCACGACCAAGCTCCTTGGACTAACCAAAAACAAAGACGAATTATTAGTATGTCATAAAATTAATAAATTTCATTATATCAATCAAAAAGATAAAGTTAAGAATCAAACCAAGCTGTCGTAATGCCCAATGAAGGATCGGGAGCCTCCCGTGTGGCCCACCAATCCGGTGCCCTGACCCTCAGGCTCGCTCATGCGATTGGCATGAGCAGTGCAGGACCTTGCGTTCTCTTCTTAATGTGTCCCAATGGGCCTTCCAATTGGCCCAAACATCAGCACTCACTGCGTGATGCGGTTTTCCAGACGTCTTCATCTTGTGAAGGACGTCTTTGTACCTATGAAACAAAATTAATTAAAAATTACAAAGTAAATTAATGAATTATTTCAAACTATATTGATTTTACAACTTACCGGTTCCCCGCATGTCTCAAAAAGACACGGTACATGTAATCATCGTTGTACTGCTCTTCCCAAGTATACTCTTTCTGAAAAGAGTAAAAGATATGCTTGTTGTTACCAGTCATTTGTACATTAACGTATTTGTGAAGTGAATAGATAAATAATTACCTTGAATTCTTGCCAGTAGTAGTGTACTTGGTCGGCCGATAAAAATCGCCACGCACTACCCTCAGCAAAGAAAGATTTCCGGAAGATCTCCCACATAGAACGGGAGACTGGTCCGGACTGCTGGATCAACGACCCGGACTCGTCGGGTCGGACAACTACCTTGTCACCCGGCATCCAACGGTGCCGGTGTAGTAGAAGAAGAGGGACCGGCCTCGGGGACTACTCCCAAGGACCGGCCACGGCCACGGCCTTGACCACAGCCGCGCCCACTACTGTCACCTGTCTGATCACTCGTAGATCCTTGTCCTCTCATGACTTCAACAATATGTTTTAAAATGGAAAGATACAACCATAATTAATAACTAAAGATATTATTATATGTCAACAATACAAAACACTAATGAACAATCTATATACAAACAAACAACCTATCTACTTCAGTCAAGTTCGTCTTCATCTTCTTCTTCACCTTCCTCGTCGTCGGATGATGAAAAGATAAGATCTGGATCTTCGACGGGAGGAACGTGCAACGCATCTTCGTCAGCTTCTTCATTCTGATCAACCAAGTTTGTCGGATCTTCATTTGTTTCAACGATTAGGGGGTTTTCTTCGATATCGTCTTGGAAGGCTAGTACCACTTTCTCTGGCATGTCAAGCTCTGACCTTGCCTTAACCTTGCATACTGCCCACCAATTAACTTTATCCCGTCTTTTGCCCGGATATGGCAAGTATTGAACTTGGTCGGCCTGGTGTGCCAAGATGAACGGTTCATACTGATTGTATCCCCGTTTATGGTTGACTTCCACCAAGTTGTATCGATTGTTAGTGTGTGTGCCACTATCCGTGGGGTCAAACCACTCGCATATAATTCATAATATTCTAAATCTATAATATTTTAAAATCCATACAAAATTCTAAATCTTTAATATTTTAAATTCATACAAAATTATATATAATTCTAAATATCATATATAATTCTTAAAAAGTCTATATAATTCATAAAAATTCTTTATAATCCTAAAAATCATATGTAATTCATAAATAATTCTATAAAATTTCTAAAAAAAACCTATATAATTCATAATAATTCTATTTAAACCCTAAAAAATCTTATATAATTCCTAAAAAATCTATATAATTCATAAAAATTCTATATAATCCCAAAAATCATATATAATTCATAAATAATTCTATAAAATTTCTAAAAAACCTATATAATTCATAATAATTCTATTTAAACCCTAAAAAATCTTATATAATTCCTAAAAAATCTATATAATTCATAAAAAATTTATATAATCCTAAAAATCATATATAATCCATAAATAATTCTATTTAAACCCTAAAAAATCTTATATAATTCCTAAAAAATCTATATAAATTATATAAAATACTATCTAATTCTATTTAATTCATAAAAAAAACTTAAATAATTACAAACAAATTCTATAAAATTCTATAAAATTCATAAAAATATCTATATAATCTCTAATAAATTCTATAAAATCTTATAAATCCATAAACAATTCTAACCTATTTATAATATATCAATTATAACATTATAACAAAATTTAATTATATAAAACTATATATAACTTCATAGAAAGACAATAAAAAAACTAACCTATATGCGGCGGAGAGCGGCGGCGGCTGGTGGACGGAGGGCGGACAGTGGACGGCGGGACAGTGGCGGCGCCGGAACTCAGGCTAGGGCGCCGGAAATTGGAGGGAGAAAGAAGGAGGACTAAAATGGAGGTCGAAGAGGAGGATGGAGGGCTCCGGAAACAAGGGAACCAGACAAACACGGAGGCGAGCGCGGTAGAAAACGAAAGGCAAACAAAAGAGAAGAATGAGGGCGAACAGAAGAATGAGGGCGTAACGGTCTTTTATAGAAGACGATGATTTAGCGACGGATATCCATCGCTAAATCTGTCTCTAACACTTTAGGCGCCACATTTAAATTTTAGCCAATATTTTGGCGGCCTCTAAAGATTAGCTACGGAAATCCGTCGCTAATGTCTAGAGTCCGCCGAAATTTTGGCGCCAAAGTGACCGTCAACAACAGTAGCGACGGATTTCCGTCGCTACAGGGGTAGTATACTTAGGCGGCACTTATGCCGCCTAAAGTACTACAAAGTAGCGACGTATTTTCGTCATCACAGTGTAGTATTTTTAGGCGGCATAAGATACCACACTTTAGCGACGGATTTCCGTCGCTAAAGTGGTCGCACCATCTCACCGTGCGCTGTAGCGATGGCTTGGCGACAGAATTCCATCGCCAATCTCTAGCGACAGAATGCAAATCCGTCGCCAAATCCGTCGCTACTGGATGGTATTAGAGATGGGATTTGCATTCCGTTGCTAATTCCGTCTCAAAAACGGGGTTTTCTAGTAGTGCCGGGTTCTCACAAAGTTTCTTTTATCTCGATGCACTTTTTCCTTGAGTATTGAAACCTAAAGTTTTCATCACGTGTTTGTGTTTATGTCCTTGGAAAACTTTTTCTTATGTTTCTCTTTCGCAGTGAATAGTACGTCTCATGCGAGGCGATCAGAAGTGGAGGTGGGGGAGAATCTACATCTTCGTCGCCTGTGGCGCTTGATCTATCGTGAGACTCTTAGAGGACTGAGGGAGGTAGTGTGGGTCCCCAGTGACGCTCTAGATTTACGGGAGGAAGAGACCGAACTCTGAGAGATCTGTCCTCCTATCTACATATTGAGGACCAGACTGAGGGAGCCCCGTGCTCGCGGTCTGATAAGAAGATCAAGCCATGTACCTCGGCCTGTTTTTTCTCATGTGCAATTATATGTTGTCTTATCAAAAGTTACAAGCAAAGAGGGGTTTGAAAGTTCTTATATGAGACAAAAACGGTCAACCTCAAACTACAACATTGAATGTTGCATACAAAGAGGTTTTTCAAAACTTGAACATATGAGGTATGCCAATCATTCTTCACCATGAATCTCATTAAATTTGTTTTACTATTTTACCTTCCGTTTGATTTAATCTAATAATTTATTATACATCATGGTTTATTTTTTTTATCTTAAGGATGGGCAAGGATGTCTCATTGGTGTTGATTGTTCTACACTTATTATGGCTCATTCAAGCAATGATTCACATGTATGTACTTGTGATAGATTTCATTCTTGATATATTTTCTAATACGCATTTTAACTGAAGATAACTTGCATTAACGTGAAATTGCAGTTGAGGTGATTGATGTGAATTAAGTGTTTCAAGAGCTTGCTTATTTGTCAAATATTTCATCAACTCATATATGATCAATGTATTCAATATTAATATTATAACACTAACTGATTGAGGAAAATGCATACTGCTCTAATTTAATAGATCAGGTCCATTTGATTAGATGATGTTCATTAACTAATATATAATTATATTAGAGATCCTGGTTTGGAATCCCCCAGACGTAGCCGTTTACGGTGAACTGGGTCAACAAATCTCGCGTTCCTTTGTCGTTGTTTATCAATTTGTTTAGAAATTTGAACATCGTTTAGATTTATGTAACAACACTAATTATGTTATAAAATTTTAACTCCCGTGGATGGCACGGGTCTTAAACTAGTTATTAATAAAATAGAAAATAATGATTACGAAAAAAATATTTATTCATAATCATCCTCAATTTAAAAATACCGAAATTTAAAAATAAAGAATTAATGATTACTCAAAAAATATTTTTTCATAATCATCCTCTCAATCTTCAAACATAGTCTTTTAAGTATTTAAATTAATAATGATGTGGCAAGTATTATTAGATTATGTCAATTAGTGTTTTAAATTCATTGATAAGGTGGATCAATAGGAGAGTGACATTTGGAGGACTTAACCTCATCTTTAGTGCTTGTTTGGTTGGGGTAAAAATTTCAATGATTTTTAACTTCCTAGGAAGTAGATTTAAATATATGTGTTTAATATATGTGTTTGGTTGATTTTGTTTTTTTCTAATTCCCATGATTTTGAAATATGCGGGAAGTGAATTGTCTGTATAATGGAAAAAGTGCAAATACCTAGATAAGGGTGGGTAAGATTTTCTTCGCCCATTTTTTTATCATCAATATTAAAAAATATACTCCATGATTTTTGGGGATAAGATTAATTATATATTCTATCTTGATGGAGTGGATATTAAACTTCTATATATTTATTGGATGTAACTAAATATAAATTCCTAGGAACTTCCTGCATCCAACCAAACAAAATAGAGATTTTAAATTCACATGATTTATATTTTAACCAAATACAATTTTCTAATTCCCATGAATTACAAATTCCGGAAAATTACTTCCTAGAAAGTAAAATCAAAATCTCTTTCTAACTAAACCAGCACTTAATAATTAAGTATTGATATGAAATTTCTTCTCAATTTAAAATTAGAACGTTTCTTTCACCCATACCACACGTTAGTAGATTATCACCGTAAAATCTACATGGTTATAAATCAAAAGTTCCAAAGCAAGCCTTGTAAATTAAATTAAAGCATTATCATTTGATTCAAGTACTTTTGAAATATTCTTCATCACTAAGCTAAACCTAAACCTATCGTGGTAGCCCACCCAAAAGAAGTGCTTGTAAAATACTAATAATAACACTGCCTCCTTCCCTTTGTACTGAAATATAAATGAAAACATCCTTTATATATATTGGTATTTGTTTCTAACCACCATATACACAAAATATTTAACCTGCCTTTTTATTCGCATACACAGAAGGTTGTTGCCATGCAATGAAAACTCGAGTACAAATTAAAATTTATTTACATTGTATTTTTTGAATAGCTTATCACTGTTATTTTGTAATGTCTCTTAGTACTATGTTCTTGTTTTTAATACTATGTTCATACACAATGGATTATTACGCTGTTTATTTGAAATGAAAAAAAATATTTATCATGTTTTTTTACATATCTTGTGAAACAAACTCAATAGACACTGAATCCGAAATCAGTGTCTCCTTATAAGAGGTTGAGATCACTAGTTAATACACCAACTTTCCCGTTTCATTCATATTTCAAGATTGGGGTTCGATTCCTATGAATGGTATCTCACATCTATTTAAATGCGTGTGTCAGATCTATCATGTTGATCAGATCCAGTTAGACAAATTCTTTGATATAAATCGACAATTATTTCTAAAAAGAGGAAGTAATATTTTCTTTTATTTATCATTTATATTATATGTTATGTTTATAATAAATAATATTAGATTTGTAAGCAATTTGTAGAGTGGCAAAGCTAGTATATAGTTGAAAGAATATGTATCTTATACAAACTTGCATAAGAATTTAGATGTAAAGAGGAATATGCCGCTGAGAATTTGGTCCACATGACCCACATGCTTTCTCCCTTCTGCCCATAAATACCCCTCTCGTGCTACACCATTCTTCCCTTTACCCCTTCCTCTATTTTCGCTCCATAAAAATTAATCCTCCCTCTATAATTTGTTTCCTTCAGTTCTGTTTTCAAATAATGATGTGCTCTGAAGAACCCGCCACCTATTTTCAAGTTCCGAACCGGTTCACCTCCAACGACTTAGAAGAGCTCCTCACCTTTTTCCAACCTTCACAGACCAATCAAGCTGATAAACCGGCTACCTCAAACTCCGGTTGGGATGCTCCGAGGACACCAGAAGAAATGGATCAAAGGAAGGAGAAGAAGAAATTATCGAACCGGGAATCAGCTCGGCGGTCCAGGTGGCGTAAGAAGAAGCATTTTGAAAATCTAACGGCCCAAGCTAGCCTGCTCAAGGCGCAGAACCGGGTTAATAGAAACCGGTTGAGCTTGATATTGGATCAGCTTCATGTTGTGAGGAGACAAAATGAGCAGATTCGAAATGATGTGTGATACTCTTGCATAGATATTTGCATCTGAACCGGGTTCTGCAATCCCAACGTAAGAGGAGCTCCACTCTTATTCACAATACATTCCATCTATAACTTATATATATTCTGTAGTAGCGAAACTTTGTATATTATTTTCAGTTTTTGCTCTCATGTCCTCTCCTTTGTATTTGATCTCCACACGTTAAATATATCGTACTTATGCATGATTATGTTGAATATGTACGATGAATCAAGATGTCGTTATTTACCTTATGGTTTATCTTAATTCCATATGTGGTGCACCGTGCACGTGCTAAATCCATCGGATTGATCTTCATGCACAAAGACGTTGGTATTTCCGATACGAAAATTGGTCTTTGGTACTATATGATATAAAGTTATGAGCAGTGAAAAGGGTAAAAAGTTAAAAAGAAAAAGAGGGTAAAAATGCTAAACTTTGCTCTAAAGACTAAAGTAGTAAAATCAAAGTGCATACAAAAGCAGCATATGAGGGCGAGGAGGGAAATAATGCTCACTCAGGGAGTACCCAAATTTCATATATTTATTTATTCACATGCATATATATAAATAATCAAAATAATAAGAATATATAGTATTTCATGTATTAGAACTAGAAGATCATCAGTCCATATATAAAGATTATTATTATGGAATTTGACACACTTATTGATTGAGATTCTCATGATTTCAATTTTAAATAAATATATCTTCCAATGATTTAAATTCCCAATAATTAAACTTTCTATAAAAAGTCTCTTGTAACCTTTATATAAGACTTTTATTGATAACTTAATAAATAGGCAATTCTATTCCTTCCTTCTCATATTATAACATGTTGTAAACACATTCTCGATCCAAAGAATGGACAAACCAAAAGAAATTCCAATACCACAGAAGGAGAAATATATCTTATTGATAGTGCTAAACTCATACCATTTTGAAAAACCATAAAATTTTCAACAAAATATGAATAAGAGAAACTAGCGATAACACTATTTATGGGACAAACAATATAATAGAAGGCTATGTCAAAGCCTTTATTCATTTACCTAAAGGAACAATATTACATATAACAGATGCTTTATACTCTAGCAATTCACAAGGAATTTGTTAAGTTTCAAAAACTTTCGAAAAGACGATTATCATATCGAAACTATGAAGGAAAATGGAAATGTATACTTATTACTCACATATCATCAAACTGGCCAGAAGCAAGTCTTAAAAAGATTGAGAGCTTATAGATCTGGTTTATGTGGGACAATGATCTATCCTATCGAATCAAATAATACTACCAACCACAAGTTAGTTGATCACAAACTATTCTCGTTGTGGCATGATAGACTTGGTCACCCAGGTGAAAAAATGATGAGGAAAATTATTGCAAGTTCACATGGACACCCACTGAAACATTTTAAAATACTCTAAAAGGGTGATCTCGTATGCACGGCTTGTTCTCTTGGAAAATTAATAATAAGACAGTCTATAACGAAGCTGAACGCATAATTTATCTCGTATGTTCCTTGAACGGATTCAAGGTGACATATGTGGACCAATAACACCACCATGTGGACCATTTAGATACTTCATGGTGTTGATTGACGCACCAACACGCTGAGCATTGTAAGTTTTTGCATTGTAAGACTTCTAGCACAAATCATTAAATTATGAGCACATTTTCCAGACCATGCAATCATGAAAATAAGGCTAGATAACACGATAGAATTTACATCTAAGCCCTCTGTTGAATATTGTCAATCAATTGACATAGTGGTTCAACAACTAGTGCCATAGACACATACACAAAATGGGCTTGCAAAATCATTAATTAAGCGGTTAAATTTATTGCTTGGACTATGCTTATGAGCTCAAACTACCACCATCGGGATGGGAACATGCAATTCTACATGGTGCATTAGTGCTTCATCTTAGGCCAACCGCTTACAATAAATTACAATAACATATCCCCATTATACCCTCTGGACAAGAACCTGATATGTCTTACTTAAAGGTTTTTTGATGTGCGGTGTATGTCCATATCCCTCCCCTATAAGGAACAAAAATGGGGCCACGAAGTAGGTTAGGAATATATGTTAGTTTTGAGTCTCCATCAATCATCAAATACTTGGAGTTTATGAGAGGTGATCAATTCAGAACTCGATATCTAGATTGTCATTTTAATGAGACAAAATTTCCAAGCCTACGGGGAGAAGAGAAGGAGATAATCAAGAAAGTGATTGCATGGAATGCAACCACTCTATCATTCTTAGGTCCAAGAACAAATGACAGTGAATTTGAAGCACATAGGATCATACACAAAGCATAGCAAATAAGTTTCCAGATACTTTTAACAGATGCCAAGAAAACGATAAAATCACACATACCAATAAAAATACACTAGATCGTTTAGAGGTTCCAACAGGAACTCAAAACTAACAATAACCAGTACTCCTAGATACAAAAGATTGGGAGAGCATTAGGCTTTAAGGATGTCAATTCCTGGGAAAGAACACTACAAAAAGGACTCTTATAGCAACACTAAAGAGTGAAATAATTAATTACACTGAATCCATTTGTGTTAGTAAAAATCAACAATTAAAAGTGTTGAAGCAAAGTATAGGTATATGGTGTGTGGAATTTGACAAACATTTATTAGTGTAGGAAATAACCAACACTCATGAATATTATAATTATTTACAACTTGTAGTGCTGGAAAATGAACACTTTCAGTTGTGAAAAAACCCCACACTTATATTTATAATAATTAATTATAGATTTTAGTGTCACAATTTACAACAATATAAATGACAATCAAAAGTGTCGATATTTAAATTACTATAACAATTGGAAGTGTTGGCACCTAAACACTATATATCACAATTAAAAGTGTTGGTATTTGAGACTCAATAATATAACTGTGTGATTAGTTTAAAAAGGTAAATAATATTTTTTCTTTTTAAAAGCTTTTCTTATATATGTATATATTTATATTAATACATATGAAACATATAAATAAAAATATCATTACCAAACATTCATTACATATTTTCAACAAATAGATTCAAACAAACCTTAACAAAGAAATCCAAATACCACAAATCTAAACAACCACAAATCTAAACACTAAACACGACTAGTGTATCCAAATATAAAACAAATTCTAACATTTGAAATGCAAATAAACAACTAGTTTTGCCCGTTAGATGGAGGTTAATCCATTGAATCAAATGGCCCATGACTATTCTCCGAAGTGTCAACCAAGGCAATCAGACTAGTTAGAGGAGCATTCAGTGAGCTAAGCAACGCCATAAATGATGAGTCGGCTTGTAAGAGCTGGTTTGGTGATGAATTAAGCAACCCCGTGTATGATATGTCGGTTTGTAGCGGGTCTATGAAAGGAGCTTGCTGAATTGATTAAACTAACCTATGTATTTGAATTTGTTGAGCCCTTTGAATTTGTATATGACAAGCCTCTTGTTCTCTATTATGTGCAAGTGGTTGTTGAATCTTGGCATCTGTAGCTCTTTGAACTTCCTCCGTAATAGATCTTCGAATGCCTCCAACTCCCCCAATTGGTTCCCATCAACATTTGCAGCCATAACTTGGAAGGAAAGAGTTATAGGATTTCTATAGTTTGGTGACATTTTCATAGATCCTTGTCCATACATTTGTCCCTTGCTATTAGGTCCACCCGCTTCAGTCCATAGCATGTATTTGTCCTCTTTCGTCCTTCCCTCAGGATGTGCCTCATTAAAAGCTTTGTGTAGCTCATTGAAATGCTCCTAAAACAAATAAAAATATAATACAAAACATTAGATATATAAAGCAAACAAGTAGGGAATCTAGATAAATCTCAAAACATAAATAAGAGAAAGTCAAAAGAAACTGGCGAAAGGATCATCTATAGTCTAAATCCCTAATCTCTATCCTTCAAGGCTGGCCTTTTTCCTCCAGCTGAACAACAACAAGTTAATTGTAGTCTAAATCTCGCACCTGCAGGTTAATTAGGGTCATTTATAAAAGGATTATTTGTAGTCTAAATCCCTAATCTCTATCTAAAATCTTCAAGGTTGGCTTTTTTTTCCTCCAACTAAACATGTTACACTATAAATTCTCCTGCAATTTGAATCCAACTAATTTAAATGAGCACAACGACACATAGAAGAAGCAACAGTTCCTTATTTCACCATAGACAAAACATATGTATAAAATGAGCATTTATAGTCTAAATCTCACAACAACAAGTTAATTAGGGTTATCTATGAAAGGATTTTTTTAGTCTAAATTCCAAATATCTATATAAAATCTTTAAGGTTGGCTTTTTATTTCCAGATGAACATGTTACACTATAAATCTTGCTGAAATTTGAATCCAATTGATCTAAATAAGCATAGTGACATATAAAAGAACCAACAGATCCTTATTTCACCAATAAAACATATGCATAAAATAAGCACGTGAACTAAACTTCAGTTTGACATTCCCTTCTATATGTTGTAGTCATTAATACTCAAACATTAATCAAACTAGATCATGTCCAAATAAAACATTATTAACTCCTCTTCTAAGGAATATATATGTAGCAACAACTCATTTCTTCATATCTAAACTCACCCTAACTTTGTCAAACATATCGTCCACTATCAACGGAGGGCCACAATAATATGCATGTAGAAAAAAATTGTAACAACAACTGCGTAGTGACTGAAAATTGGACTGATTCTATTATTTGGCAAGAATTTTGCAAATCAATTGAAGTTTTAATAACAATTATGATGTAATCTTTTTATGGTAGTTGAAATTTAATACTCCTAATATAACAGTAGTTAAATTTTGATAAGCAACTTTAGTAATCACAAACATAACAGCTAACTTAGAGTTCGTATTTTTAACCAACATAAGTTGTATTTCACCAAAGTGGGAAGACTCTCCAATGATTAAAAGAGTTGAAAGACTCTACTAGCACCAACAAATTTGTAGAACACATCAATGATTAAAAGAGTTAAAAGACTCTACTTTATAATATTAATAATATATATACCAGATTGACAATCATGAGTAAGAAAGATTGAAATACATAAAATTAGTATTTGATGCTTGATACCAGTCCACTTATTTGTTTTACCCTTTCGATACAACTTTCTCATGAGTTTTCCTTGTGTCATTTTTTATTAAATTTGTTCTCCTGTACATAATAAAAAAGGTCTATGAATAATAACAATCTCATAAAATTAAACAGTAATGAAAATTGCTTACATATTCTGAAACATGTTGCCGAGTATTCCTGGTCCCTCTAGTAAAAACACCTTTTAAACTTGCCCTATGATATTTGTTCGTTGTACTTAGTTTCTTGAAGTCTTCAAAATCCCATAATAACAACATTCATTCCACATTGTTTGACCAATCCAAGCATGTTTTCTATTTTCCCCTCTCGCAGTGGTTCGAATAAATTCACTACATTTACAACTCCAATTCTTCCTCGCAGCTTGAGAATGTTTGTCTTTTCAAAAAAAATTCTTCTATATCACGAGAGTGCAAAGGGCAATGAGCTCAAAAATACAACATATTATCTCAAAAGAATAAACCATGCCAAACAATTAAATATTATATCGGGAGACAATCCTTTGCCTAGGAGAGTGAATCTAACAAAATAAATAAAGATATTGAGCAAAAAGCAATATTCAATTCTGACCAGAAACGATTAAGAGTGAATCTAACAAAAAGAATAAAAATATTGAGAAAAACAATATTCAATTCTAACCAGGAATGAATTAGATTGGACTGCATAAGCCATATTTAACAGACCGTTTAATGCAATATTGAGTAAATAAAGAGTTTTGCATTTTCCTGTACTACTTTATACAGACTTGGTGTTGTTTTTCCGTTGTGTGCTCTTTCCTCATCACTCCGGCAAATTACCAAGGTGTATTAGTTGGTAGGTTGATTACAATATTTCAGGATAATGTGAACAAAATTAGACAACCCAAAATGTCTCTTAATATGAATTAGGAGAATAGTTTATTGAATTATAGGAAGGATAAAAAAAACTTACCTTGAATTCATCAAATCAAATCTCCCTTTCTCTCACATGGAACTTTTCTCCAACTAATCTATGCCCCGGTGAAGACTTTGGTTAATTGCGTGCACCCCTGACAATACTTTATTTGAATTACAAACTTACCAATAAACACCATAATAATTTAGAAACAATAAAGACAAAAAAACACAATAAAGCAAAGTCATAATATAACGAGTTTCCAGATGGGCATATTCTAGTTCTAGAATAAATGTCTTTCTTCTCTCCACCAGAGTTGTCATAATCCACTTTCACCAATGGAAAGTCGCCCTCCTCCTCATTTGAGGTAGGCCATTCAACATCCACATCGTTATCTTGCTCATCCTCTTCCGAAATGGACTGGTTAGTTAGTCCTAGAGCTGCATTAGTACCAATAAAAACATTATCTAATGGTTGAGTATCCATAGTAGAGAAAGTAAAGAGGAAGAGAATTTGGAAAGAGATGGATCGTTTGATAACTGATGGAAGTGAGTTTAGTTGGAGGGAGGGGAACGTGGGTCTTAACTTTTAAAAACTGCTACTTTCAAATACGTAAAAAATAATAAAGATTTTCATTGAAAAATAATAATTCATCTAAAATATTAAGTGAAGATTTTATGTAAAAAAATTAGAACAATAAAGTTTATTCTTTTGTATATACTTTATGACCAATCATTTATTCAAAGCACGTGAAGATACCTGGTTTTCATGGCCTCTAACTTAGGTCGCTCAGTGAAATATACGAAGAGACCGAGATTTCGACGGAGACAGACCAATGGCGGATAATAAACGGTGAGCAACAACGCCTTCATTACCAACAAATATGAACGAGCACGACTACGACGAGTAGAAACTTAGGATGGAGACGAGGAGCCCATGAAAAGAAGATTCATTTTAGCATGAAATCTTGATCTGGTCAAGACTCTTGAAAAGAAGAACCACTAAAGGATTATAAAAGAAAAAAACATTGAACTTAAAGAACATCTTAAATGTCAATGAACTACGCTTGCAATGGACTAGGATGACAGCAAAATGACTTAATTATTGATGACGTTTTTGCATTTTCAGTCGCAATGGAATTCATGGATGAAGATGATAATGACCCCTAACAATGGAAGGATGTCGGCATAGAAATGATTGGATGAGCTGGAAAGGAGCAATTCATGCAAATCTGGATTCTTTAAATAAACGGGACTTTTTGGACCAGTAGTCCTAACAAAGATAGGTGTTAAACCAGTCAACTACAAGTAGGTGTTTGTACTGAACCGAAATGAACATAATAAGGTTATAAGATATAAAGTCAGACGAGTTGCAAAAGGTTTTACACAAAAAACCATGAGTGGACTATGTAGATACATATTCATCTGTAGTGGATGCAAACACAATTAGTTTTTTTTTATAATAGCATTAGCTGTTGTCGAACAACTCAAAATGCAAGATGGATGTGGTAATGACATATCTCTATGGAACATTATATATATATAAAGTCCCTACATGAATAAAATTTCCAGAGGCACTAAATTCAAAACTGCACCATATGTACTCCATAAAGTTAAATAGAACACTGTACGGACTAAAACAATCATGTCATATGTGGTACAATCGCCTAAATGATACTTACTAAGACAAGGATTTATAACAAATCAAATAAGCCCATATGTGTTCATAAAGATGTCAAATTCATCCTTTGCCATTATAGTTTTTATGTTGATGATCTAAACATCATAGGAACTCTAGAAGAGATCAAACAAACAACGGATAACTTAAAAAGAGAATTCGTGATGAAAGAAACTAGGACTACATAGTATTGTCTTGGTTTACAATTCGAACATGTAAACAACAGAGTATTCATCCATCAAAAGAATTACGTTGAAAAAGTCCTAAAATGGTTCAATATGGACAAAGCACATCCGTTAATACACCGATGATTGTACGATCACTTGACATTGAGAAAGATCTTTTTTCCTTCCTTGTCAGAAAATGAAGAGATGTTGGGTCCTGAAGTACCATATCTTAGTGCAATAGGTGCATTAATGTATCTTGCCCCTAATACTCGACTAGATATAGCAAATGTACTAGCAAGATATAGTTCAGCCTCAAATAAAAGGCATTGGAATGTCATCAAACAAATCTTGTGTTACTTGCATAGAACAAGTGACATGGGGTTATACTTTTAAAGACCCGAGAAGGGGCAACCTGTTAAACTTGTTGGCTATAGTGTCTATCGGATTCATACAAAACTATTTCACAAACAGTTTACTTATTCATGTACGACAGAACCACCATTTCACGACATTCAACAAAATAAATTGTAGTGACTACATCATCAAACCATGTAGAGTTAATAGTGTTATATGAAACAGAAGAGTATGTGTATGGCTCGGGTCACTTAATTATACATCATGTTCAAATCTCTTGCGTGAGGAAGACAATTATAGAAAGCCCAAGAATCATATATGAAGATAATGCAGTATGTATCATCCAAATCAAAGAAGGCTACATAAAAAACGCTCGTGTGAAGCACATATTGTCAAAATTCATCTCAACACACGAACAATCATATTTTATTCCACTCCTTTTTCGTTAGTCTTGGTTTTTTCTCTTTGGATTTTTCCTAGACAAGGTTTTTAATGAGAAAATTAATAACATACATCCAACATAGAGTGTTATAATAATATTATTATATATGAATATAAATTAAAACATGATATTTAGAAAATCCTAAGAATCATTTTATAATCTCTATATAAGACTTTTATTGATGAATTAATAAATAAGCAAGTCTCTTCTGTTCTTTTCTTTCATTTTCATATTATAACAGAAAATAATCTATTGCGGAAGTTTATTAATTCATCATGAGTATACAAGATTTGCATACAAACACGGAAAAAAGAAACATTTTTCAATTACAAAGCTGGTAACTCACTAATAGATCAATACCTAAAATCACAATAATTTTTATCTAGCTGCAATCGTCTCCCTTAGACTACCTACTAGAAACTTTTTCCTTCTTGTTGAATTCTTCTCCTTTCATTCTTATGTAACTATCATCGACTAATATGTCGATGATAAGTCCTAAATTTATATTTTTTTGTTTTTAGTACGTTTGCTTGGATGTTTTTAGTATAGTTAGTCTCTCCATATGTGAGAGTTGAGTCATCCTTTATGGTGGATGTAGTTTGGCCCCTCTTTGGATGAGTGTATTTAAGTCCCCTGTTTTGATGAGTGATTGAGATTCCCTTACTGGAAAGGAAAGAAACAAAAAATTATGGTGGATGTCGAATTCTTACACTGAGTCTGGCAAATTACTTTATCATCTTCTCCTTCGAAGGTTTTTAGAATCAACTGATTCCATCATAGAAGGCTGCATGTTAAAACAACAACGATGAAAAAGAGAACGTACATAAACACTAGATCTAGTTTCCAAGATTCGAAATTTTTCGTGAAAGTATTTCTTATTTGATTTGTTCATATCTATTTTATATTATATATATTAAAATCTATTATAAAGATAAGCTATAATTACTAAAATGTTAGTCTGCTCTAAAAAATATTACATCCCTTTTATAATAATTTGGACTAAAATGATATATGATATATATATTTTGGACCAAAGTTCAGAGTTAAAGAAGGAACCACCAATTAATTAATTAACGACATCTTTAATCCAAAACCATAATCTAATCAATTATTTTCAAAAGTACTTTTTGTTTCGATATCAATATAAAGTCTTGTTTAATTTTATATCTTTATAAGGAAGACCACTTTTGAAGACCTGCTAAAATATCGTTTCGATATCAATACAAATTGCATGTACCCATATCTACGTACGTACAGATGCATGCAATATTGGTCGCTCTACGCCAACGAACATAAATTCTCACCGGTTTTGGGATTTGGGGCCCTACTGTATCCTTGAACTCACTAAAGAGGCTTAATACTTTAAATTAACCATATCATTAGCACTAAATAGTGACACATTGCAATCGCACACGTGGCCGTTTATGGATGCAACACGTTGGTGATGAGTGCTACGTGTCCGGCAGTTGTTCGTTGGTACCAACCGGTAGGTGGTTGTGGCAATATCATGAACGAATATAATAATCACCTATGAGGTTTAATTCGAGTGCATGTACATGCAAAGTATATATGCAACATTAGCGGTAGCTTATTTTGTTAACCGCAAGTTCGTTCTACTTTCCTTCGTAATGGTATTAATTAGTTGCCGCTCCCATCAGTATTTTACATGATTAATTAAGTAGAAGAAAGCAACAATTGATGCATTTCGGCTTTTTGACTGAATCAAATCAATTAACAACCATTCAACCAACAAACTAAATCTTGCAGGATCACCAAATAAATTAGTAATAGCGAAGAAAATTTGCATTGGCGTTAGGTTATTATAATCCATATGTGTACATGCATGTATTTGCTGTAAACCTTTTCGTCTAGTGAAGCTATATACTTAGTATGTTAGTTCAGCTAAATCTAATTTAACTCAGTTTTTTTAGTTTTGATGATTATAAAACTAGTAGTTAATAAATTTTATGGGTATACAGAGTTTACAAGATTTCATTGACTATATAAGAGTCAAGCTTATATTGTACAAGTCCCGCTTAAAGTATTTATGAAGTTTTAAGATGTCGCTGAAGAGTTATGAAGGACGTTGAACCAGCGAGATAGTCACGTTGAAGAACACAATGTGAGAAGAAGCGCGATAGCGAGCTGAAAATAATCCAGAAGTGAAAAACGAAAAATAACGTGCTTTGGGTGTTTTTTAGTAAAACACACGTTTTAAATGCCAAGCGGATGCAAGTGCAACTTGCAGAGCAAGCAGCGAGATCCACCGTACACGTGGAGTCCTATCCACAAGTGTTCAAGCGCGCCAAGCTTAGCTATGTGTCACGCGGTGATTAATTGGTCAACTCCGTGCAACAGATTCAAAATTGGAGTTTTTGTAGACCAATAAGAATTTAGACACCTTTGTAATTTACCTTGTATGAATAGCTAGCTTATAGTGTAGTCTATAAATAGGAGAAATCAAAACCTGTGTGAGGTTGCTGATTTTCTAGTATTCACAGAGAAAATAGATCATTGTAAAAGAGAGCTTAGAGAGTGTGTTAGTAAGAAAGGTCTTCGAAGAAGAGTTGGCAAGTTATAAGTGAGAGAATTGCAAAAAATCCTTTGTAAACATAAGTAAGCGATCTTAATATAAAAGTAGTGGTGAGTTTTATCTTAGACTCAATAGGAGTCAAAGGTTCTCATCAGGTTTTTGAGTTATTTCTCAATCTCTATTATTAAGCTTTTTTCTTTCACATTTTAATTAAATTCCAAGTCCTAAAATCAAATTTCTAAAGAAATTACCCTTGATCATACATTATATTAATATTTGAATTTTGTTTTAGACGTAAAAGACACGAATAAACATTTTTACAAAGTAAATTATCCACATCAAAAAGATTCCAAGTGCTATATCATCCATAACTGATTAGTAAATCACGGCCTTTGTATAATCCCAGTTTAGTTTGTAAGAAATTCGTAAATTGGGCCGGATAATGGCCCATTTTACTTGAAAGGCCCAACATGTCGTTAGGCTCGACAATTGAGCTTGACCACCCGTTTTCCAAAAGATCTCGCAGATTACTTGGCAACGTTGAAGTGCTTGCTTCTTCTGGATTCTACTGCTCTCGCTGTCTTTTTCTGCATCTCCTTCGTCATTTACAAGTCAAATGCAAGTACTCTAAAATTGCTCGTTTGGGGTTCGCAATTCGCAAATGGCTTGTGTATCGCCCACCTCTATTTCCTTCCATGGTTCGCGACAGTTCGTGTTTCCCTCTCAATTCAATATCCCAGATTCTCTTCTCCAAATTCACAGCAGAAGAAGATTTCAGAGCATTGCTTGCCACTGCAGCTCCGATTCCCCCGATACGGTAGATTTCAGAGCACTGCTTTCATCATTAGGTTTAGTATGCGATTTCTTTTTGTACATATTTGCAATTGATCTTTGTATTTCCGAAATCTGTAAGTTTGAAGATTTTGAGGGGCAATAACCTTAGAATTGAGGGAAGGGAATGAAAATATACCAATTCGTCTATACAAAAACTGTGCCATTTGATCATATCTGTCCATGTATCATGTATGACATTTGCATTTGATTGTTATGGTATACTCCAACTTTTGGTACTAATTTCAGGAGAAACCACCTCCCATAGAGCCCGCTGTCCCTAGTGAAGATACTGACCAAGTTTCAGCATCGTCTAATAGTGGAAACACTGAATTCCCTAACAAAGATTTCAGTAGGAGAATTGCCTTGTTTTCATCCCTTGGCGCAGTTGGTCTTTTTGCTACTACACGTTTAGATTTTGGTGTTTCTTTGAAAGACCTTTCTGCTTCTGCATTATCATATGAAGAGGTTTGGCTCATATTTTGAACTGCTTACCTTACTTTGAACAGCTGAAGTGCATGACTTTATACATTATATTTTTGTCTGGACAGGCTCTTTCGAATGGAAAACCTACAGTTGTGGAGTTTTATGCAGATTGGTGTGAAGTATGTAGAGAATTAGCACCAGATTTATATGGAGTGGAGCAGCAGTACAGGTTCTGTCTGTCTCTTGATGAGTCATATTGAAAAAAGTCTGTCATTTGTTTATCTATCTCCTTAACCTTATGTTATGTTCAGAGACCGTGTGAATTTTGTAATGCTGAATGTTGATAACACGAAGTGGGAACAGGAGCTTGACGAGTTTGGTGTTGAAGGTATCCCTCATTTCGCCTTCTTAGACAGAGAGGGTAATGAGGAAGGTAATGTAGTTGGTAGGCTCCCAAAACAGTTCTTTCTGGAGAATGTGAATGCCTTAGCGCGTGGAGAAGCTTCTATTCCTCATGCCCGTGTCGTAGGTCAGTATTCTAGCGCTGCAAATAGAAAGGTTCACCAAGTTGTTGACCCCAGAAGTCATGGATAGCTCACCATACACTTGTAATGCTTCATTGTATTTTACTGAATGGGTTAAATTTTGAAGTAAAATTATGGTGATGTGCTTCAATCAATTATAATAACATTCTTAAAAATAATGAGGTTTTTTAGAAAAATGACGTTTGGATCACTCCACATACATTATAATGTCATTTTTATCTGGAATTATAATTTTTATCTGGTCCCAAGAAAATGGGGAATACTAAACGACAACTAATGAAGGCTCTGAAATTGATAGACAAACCGAGTGCATGCATTTGAACACCAAAAAGTTAATCTGTACAGCTGGAAATACAAGTACTATATCGTCCTTCCATTTGTATATTAAAATCAGTTTAATTTAAGGATTTAGCCCCCACGTGGCAATGTACGAAATAAATCCACCTCTCTTAATTGCTCACTCGAAGTATCGAACCCCATTCCTTTCCATTACCGAAATGTTTAATTACAGAAGTAACTCGATTTAATTAATACTTGACCCCAGTCAATCCCTCACCCGCACGTGGCTCTTTTGTCCTTAGTCCATCTTCTTCTTCCACGTGTCAACTCATCTGCCTCCTTTAACTAAACCCTCCCCAGTCTCTTCCTTCATCAACCACCGGATTTAAATTACTAATGAGTTGAGTTCTCATAGGTGTTTGAACAAGTTTCTGCTCTGTTCTTAATTCTTATTATGGCTATGGAGACTGAGATTACTCCGGCGAACTTCACCTATATGAACCGCACCTTCAGTGGCCTCACCAATCACAACGACTCTTCATCCGCCTTTAGCGACTGTAACAGCGACCGATCTGGCGAGTTTCCGACCGTCTCAACACAGTCCCGGCAGCTTTGGCTATCTTGCGCGGCCGGTGATGCTAACTCCGGTGACGACCTCATCCGCCAGCTAATCGCCGACCTTGATTCCTCGTCAATCGACGATCAGAAGCAAGCGGCAATGGAAATACGACTCCTTGCTAAGAATAGGCAGGAGAATCGCGTCAAAATCGCTAGGGCTGGCGCAATTGGGCCTTTGATTTCTCTAATTTCGTCGTCTGATCTCCAGCTTCAGGAGTACGGTGTCACCGCTATACTGAATCTTTCGCTCTGTGACGAAAACAAAGATCTGATCGTCGATTGCGGTGCAATCAAGCCGCTGGTCGGCGCTCTTCGAACGGGAACGGAAACGGCGAAAGAGAACGCGGCCTGCGCTTTACTCCGGATCTCTCAGATCGAGGATTGCAAAGTCGAAATCGGAAGATCTGGAGCGATTCCTCTTTTAGTAAACCTCCTAGAAAGCGGAGGAATCAGGGGGAAGAAAGACGCATCCACGGCACTCTTCTCGCTGTGCACGCTAACGGAGAACAAATTGAGGGCAGTAGAGGCGGGAATAATGAAGCCGTTGATCGAATTGATGTCTGATTTCGGATCGAATATGGTGGACAAATCGGCGTACGTCCTGAGTTTACTTGCGTCGGTTCCCGAGGCCAGAGCGGCGGCGGTGGAGGAAGGAGGTATTCCGGTGCTAGTGGAGCTGGTGGAAGTTGGATCGCAGAGGCATAAGGAATTAGCGGCGGACATACTCTTGCAGCTCTGTGATGACAACGTTTTGTATCGGACCTTGGTGGCGCGTGAAGGTGCGATTCCGCCGCTGGTGGCCCTTTCTCAGTCCGGCACCACCCGAGCGAGGAAGAAGGTAACAACTTTTTTCTTCAACTTTTGCACTTTATTGTTTTTAGTAATAGTAAAATACCAATTAAAAACTATTAGAATTTCTGGTTGGTGGATAGAATTTGGCGCAAAAAACTAATCTGTTTATAGCGCTGGTTTATAATCGGACTAGTTATATGAGAAATCATATGGGCTATTCTATGAATCTTTTAAAAAGCTTAAAATAATCTAAAATTTTCTTAACTTCGTATTTAGTGTTAGATAAATTCATATTAAGTTAGTTTTAAATTTAAAGTAACTTACAAATCTTAATTATTAGTCTGCAAATCCAACATTAAGAAAATTAACAAATTTATCTTTCAAAATTTACCCAAATTATTATTAATTATAAAAACATTATAGTAATTATACTTTTGTAGTAAATTTTTGTTATATTTTTTTAAAGTTTCATCTAACAAATATTAAACTAATAACTTTAGCTTCAACTTAAGTTTCATCTCGATATATCAGACTTATTATTATTGATTGGCCAGCAAAATTGTACGAGAAGATATATAAGCACTTTGATTATTGATGTGTTCTAATTAGAGTTTAAAGACTAATGATTTGATTAAGAATTTAACATAATTGAGCAAGTGGGAGGGTTTGAAGAAACATTTTTGTGGTTGGCCGTTTGCGGGTAAAGAAATAAATTAGGAAAGAGGATAAGCATAATGAATTGTTTTAGGTGTTAGGTAGTGAATTAATAATGCAACTGAGAATGGGTATTATTATGAATTTGTAAGAATTGAATATATTAATAATAATAATGTTTTGTTGGTATGAAATGGACAGGCGGAGACATTGATAGAGCTACTACGGCAGCCAAGATCCGGCAACGTCGCTGCAGCCTGCACCAACATCTGATGTGTCTTCTCTTTGTCCCTACTTACGCCAATAAAAAATAATATTTTTGTTTTCTTTGTGAGAAAGGAATATTGAGAAAAAAGAAGAACCAGTTTGTAGATGTAAATGAGTTTGAGTTGTTGTTTGTAATTGTATATAGTGAAAAGGAATGAGCATGTAGATTGTAATTTGTAAATATTTGTGGTTTGTAATGGAGGCTTTCATTTCATGCCCCATGTTTCTAATTTTGTGAACAACTGATGTCTGAAATGTGTAAAAAAACATGTGTTGGACTATGTGAACAAATTTGATTTCAAAGTCAAAAGTCTTGTGGTTTTTGTTAGAAAATTTTTAGAGATCCTGTGATGATTCAGATCACCGCGATATTATACTAGTTTAGTAAATAGAAATTAGTTTATTTTAGTCTTGGAAAGATAAGTCGTGATTCAAACAATCATAAAATAAGAAAACAGTAAAAAATACAAGAACACAAGAATTGGTAACACAGTTTAGGATTTCGTTCCTACGTCTGTGGGTCTTAGGGTGAAGACCAAATCCACTATGTAATTAAAGAGTTCTTACTAGCGAGACATCAAAACAAGCACAACACTCACAAAATACCAAATCAAATAACAACATAAGCAACACAAATGAATAAGAAAACTTCCTAAACCAAGCGCCACTGATGTCACCGGCTAGCCTTCACCATTGAGCTTTTTGGAGTTTTTGTCTCTACCGGCCACCTCCAACAAAGTCGTTACAGGTCCACCACAAGGTTGAAGACCACCATCTTCAACAATCAAACACAAAAGCAACTGATTTTCCTCACACAAGAAGCACGAACAACACTTGAGAATCGACACAACAAAACCCCTCAAAGTTCTCTCTTTTATTTTAGGGTTTGCAGCGGCGTGGAAATTAACTAAAATGAAATAGACAAGCTTTTAGCAAGCCTTTTATATGGAGGGTTCAAAGGAGATGCCTTTTCCAGGTTCATCAAGGTCGAATCCAAGCTAGGGCATCATCTAGGCCTCAGCGTGTCCACTTCAATAGGCACAATAACTCAATTACACTTATCCTAACTTGAGTGCTGTATAATTAATATAATCCCAAACATTAGAGAATCATATATACTATATATTTACCTCTTGATTTCCCAATGATTACATTGCTTAGCCCAGACTGTAGAACACAACCCTGTTTTGGACTAGGATCAGATTTTTGTCTTCTCCATCATCGACACATCTTCAGGTCATCTTCTAAGGGGCATCCCTTACATAGAGAAAGTCCTTGAAATATTAAAACTTGTCAACTGTCACTATCTTAGTGCCCAATCAAAGTAAACTCCTAACTAGCAACTCTACAATAATATAGAGACGAATAAAGGTCGAATACCACAAGGAGTCAGTTTATCAATTCTTGTGTAATTAATGTGATAAGCTAGAAAGTAACCAAGGGTAGGGGCGTTGGAATGCAACTAAATTAACTAACTTGATCGTAAATAATATGATGAGAAACACTTCATTCAACAAACATCCACAAAACGGATAGATAGGTTGATCATTGACAACTATTAACATTCGAGTTCATCAATTCATATCATATGGTTGCCCTAATCCCTGTTCTGATATAGTTATTAGTCCAACTAGTCCTAATAACCCTTACTAAGATATAATCCTAAAACTATCAAGATTTAATAAAAAATAACAATGAACTCGAGAATAGATAGGTGCATGCAGTACCATTGATTTCAGTCGATATTTAACATGCATACAACTCTCTCTACAATAGCAATCCCAACTAGATCATGCATTGCTTTGCTACACAAAGATAAGACCTTTCAACTAGAAATAATCAAACCCTAGGAATATGAAAAAGATCAAATCTACCTAAATGATCAGGCCAGACAGATAAATTAGATTCAATAAATGATTGAGCACAGAGGGATGAAATAATACAACTATGAAACAGAACTAAGGTAAAAGTCTTACTACAACCAAATCATCTGAAGGCTTCAACTGTTGAACAAAGAAAAAGAAAACTAGTGTGATATAATTCTCTCGAATGTAAATTGAAAAGTGAAAGAGAGGAGAGGTGGCAAATTTCATACTTAATATCCTATTTGTTCAACTCTAAAACAAGAAAATACTAATACTAAAAGTCTAGCCTAGAACTTTATTTGAAAGGAACAAAGCCCCGAAGCAAATCCCGCAAGCGAAGCCCAAAACAGAGTCACGTCCCATCAGTGGCGCGGTCGAGCCCAGCAGTGGCGCGGTTGCGCCCAGTCCATCGCCCCAAATTCACGCGCATAGCTGCGCGGTCGCGCATGCCATGGGCGCAGTCGCACCCTGGGCTATGTTGCCCCGATCGGTTGCACCTTCTTCTGCGCGGTCGCACCTTTGTTGTTGTTGTAATCTTCTCTTCGTCTTCCCTCAAATGTTCGTAATCCTCATGACTAAAACTTCTGCACTACATGGTCCGGATTACAAGAATACAGCTCAAACCATCGCCAAATCACCTATAAACGACGCTAATAACCACTGGATGCGCTATGCAAGATATCGCCTATCAAACTCCTCCACACTTAGACCTTGCTCGTCCTCGAGTAAGCTGCAATGAACTAACTCCTCCATTAGGCACACCAGTCTCAAGAAGTATGGAAGAATATGATAGTAGTGGTCATCATCAACACTTCAGCTCCAAAGTACCTGCAATTATCAACGCACAGACGTAGACTCCGACTCTACCAAAAATCTATAAAAGCAAAACAAAGAAAAACTCAAAAGACTCAAACCGACTGTAAACTAACCAAAATGCATGTTATCAACAATTTCCCAAACTTGAACTATGTTTGTCATTTGCAAGCACACGACAATGAATCTATAGAATATGCAAAAATTATCTCTGTCCAAGTGGCATATGAAGGATAATAATACAAGATCAAACAAATGAAAACTTCCCTTTCTAACATGCTTTATAATCAATGATAAGATATCATATGTTTCAACACAATCAAAAGCACACAAAAAATCACAACTCAACCCTAGAAATACCACGTAGACTTTTTTTACTTCTTTTCATCTTCTTAAATTATTCACTTTTTTTAAAACCACTATTTGAGGTATCGGGTCCGTCCGTTTTACGGTCCAAGTCCACCAATGAAACTCTTCGTGTTACCATGGAGGATCGAACCCGAAGTGATCTTTCACACCATGGAGATTGCATGCTCTTATGACTTATTGTGCTAGGGGCTCACCCACCTTTTATTCTCTTTTTATGTCATTTTTATAGTGAAAAAGACGGAAGCAAGGTAATTTGAATAGCATGATAAAACTAGATATGAGAGGGTTAAAATGCGATTTTAGTATTGGTCCTAATGCATCCTAATCAAAGTCCACATTCTCAAGTCAAAGTCAATAAATTTGATCAATCATATGATCATCATAAAGCAATTGTAATATCAACATCTAAAGCATTTTAAAGAGATTTAAAGTCAATGTACCATTATAAGAGTCCACAAAGTAACAAATAGGGGAAATATGATAACCGACACACGAAAATCAAAACTAAAATAAAAAATAAGCTAAAAAATTAATGGAATGCAAACACAGTGAGATAATTTTTCTCCCCCACACTTGAAGTACACAATGTCCCTATTATTAAATAAAGAACAAAGATAAAAGATGGGTGAAAGAAGGAGAAAGTACCTCATATCTCGGGTTGCCTCCCGAGCAGTGCCTTTGTTAAAGTGGTAGGTTCGACTTCCCAGCTCTAAATCATCCAACACTCGGCCCTTCAAGAGCCGTCTCATCCAAAAATTTCTCCTTGATCCTCACATAGTAAAGACTTGACACCTCGTCTTTTCATTACTCTCTTATCATACCATTCTTTCTTCTTTGCCTTGTGGTGTCCTCGACACGAAACCTTATGTTGCCCCTTTAGCTTTTTCTTCATCTTTACCGTGCATAGATCCTTCAAGAATTTAGCATGACAAGGAAAGGGTGTTGGGGGTTTCGTAGATCTAAGTGGTGGAAAGTTCGGACGCACGTAGTTGCTTTGTCTCAGCTTGATATCACCACGTGGATTATCTATCTTGTCTTCAACATCGAGTGGCGGACCCGGATCATCCTCTTCAACGTTAAACAACAAATCAGGGTCGTCCTCGGAGGCAGCAGAGGCGCAGGTGCGCAATGTCTAGGTGCGGGCGTGCAAGGGTTGCAGAAGGCACGACGCTTTCACTCATCCATGGACAAGGACGTGCACGAAGTTCCGGAAAGAAGACTACATTGGCACGGTTGTGTGGACTGGAGGCGCGGTCACACCCGTATCCAGGGACCATGGCACGATTGCGCATCTCGGGGCACATATGCATATCAGTTGGTTCCTCGGCTTTGAATTCTTCGCCGTTTGGTGTTTTCTCCGAGTTCCGACCACTCCTTCATGTCATAGACAACAATCCATTGTATTCATTATGTGCTAAAATAGATATCGTCTATGCCAACTGTCCAATTTTCAATTCTATGTTCTTGATGCTTGTTTCTGTATTCTGGACATAAGTTGTAAAGTGTCTAGTTAGATTGTTCAGCAAATCTGCAGTTAATGGTCCAAAACTAGGTTGAGGATCGCGAGGCCTCCACCTCTGTTGCTTCTCAGGATGAGGATAATCTATGTACCCCAGATTGTAGTGATTCTGTAGTTGATCATACCAAGGGCGTGGAGGTCCAAATCCACTAGAATCATTAACTTCAACAACTTAATCTTCTTGAAGCTCAACAATCAGCTTCTTAATTCTAGCCAGATACTCAACCATCATCATCTGTTCGCCGTCCATTGTATCAATCCCGGCTCTCTTCTCTCTATGACTTCTGCGGAGAGTCGGCTCGATCTCTGGATTTTGCTGAACAAGAAATTGATCAGTAGCACGGGTGTTGACCATATACTAGTCAACACCAAAGTTAATCAAACTAAAACACAAGAAAAGAAACTTTTACCCCCCCACAATGGGGCCTAATTTGACGGGACGCAAATGGTCGTAGTTATGCCCAATCAAAGTAATGCTCCTAACTAGCAACTCTACAATAATATAGAGGCAAGCAAGGATCAAATCCCAGTTTATCAATTCTTGCGTAATTAATGTGATTAACTAGAAAGTAACCGAGGGTGGGGGGTGGGGGTTGGAATACAACTAAATTAACTAACTTGATCATAAATAATATGATGAGAAACACTTCATTCAACAAACATCCACAAAACAGATAGATAGGTTGATCATTGATAACTATTAACGTTCAAGTTCATCAATTCATTTCATATGGTTGTCCTTATCCTTGTTCTGATATAGTTATGAGTCCAACTAGTCCTAATATGCCTTACTCAGCTATAACCCTTAAACTATCAAGATTTAATAAAAACAACAATGATCTCAAGAATAGATAGGTGCATGCAGTACCATTGATTTCATTCGATGTTTAACATGCAGTCAACTCTCTCTACAATAGAAATCCCAACTAGATCATGCATTGATTTGCTACACAAAGATAAGACCTCAACTAGAAATAATCAAACCCTAACAATATGAAAAACATCAAATCTACCTAGATGATCAGGCCAGACAGATAAATCAGATTCAATAAACGATTGAGCACAGAGAGATGAAACAATCCAACTATGAAATAGAACTAAAGTAGAAATCTTACATCCAAATCATCCGAATGCTTCAGCCGTTGAACAAAGCAAAAGAGAACTAGTGTGACATAATTCTCTTGAACGTAAATTGAAAAGTGAAAGAGAGGAGAGGTCGAAAATGTCTAACCCTAATCTCTTATTTATTCAACCCTAAAACAAGAAAATAAATATACTAAAAGTCCATCCCAAAACTCTATCTGAAAGGAACAAAGGCCCGAAGCAAATCCCGCAAGCAAAGTCCAAAATAGAGTCACGGACTAGCAGTGGCGCGGTTGCACCCTGCAGTGGCGCAGTCGCGCCTAGAAGTGGCGCGGTCGCGCCCAGGCCATCGCCCCAAATGCACATTCACAGCTGCGCGGTCGCGCAGGCCATGGGCGCGGTCTTGCCCTGGGCTTTGTTACCTGGCACATTTGCGCCTTCTTCTGCACGGTCGCACCTTCATCCACGTGGAAACCTTCTCTTCGTCTTCCCTCAAATGTGTATAATCCTCATGACTAATGCTTCTGCAGTGCACGGTCCAGATTATAGGAATACAACTCAAACCATCGCCAAATTGCCTATAAACGACTCTAATAACCACTGGGTGTGCTATCCAAGATATCACCTATCACTTAGTTCCAAAGTCAGTTGGTTTCAAATCACCTTAATATTTTTTCAGTGATAATACCTTCTTTATCTACTAAATCAAGGATGAAATGATGCCTAATATATATTCTTCGATCTCTCATGATAAACATGATCTCTACACATATAAAATGCACTTTGATTATCCATATGTAAAATAGGAGTAAATTTCTCATACTGGATTTCTCCTAATAAACCAGTAATCCAATCAACCTCTTTAGCTGTCTCAGTGACAACTATATATTTTGCTTCTGTGGAGGACAAAGACACATCAGTTGTTAGTCTTTCCAAGATATGCAATTTCCATCCCATGAAAGAAATAAGAAGTAGTTGATTCTCTATTATTCTTCTTAGATGCATAATCAGAATCAATAAACCCATGTAATTCTTTCCTACAAGTATATTCAGAATACACAAGGCATAGTTTCTTAGTTCTACACACATAAGTCATATCATATTTCATTGCATTTCAACGTAGTTCACTTCGGTTTGACTTAAACATGCTAAGTATAAACATGCTAAGTACACCAATTGCAAATGGCAGATCTGGTCTAGTGCATATTATAGCATACATAAATGAACCAACAACAACATCATAAGAAACTTTAGACATTTTATGTATCTTGGCTTGAGTTCTAGGTAACCTTCTTTATTTAAATCTGAATGACCAAATGAAGTAGGTTTAGAATCATTCATATAAAACCTATCTAAAACCTGCTTGAGTATAATCAATTTGGGAGAGCCGCACGTTCTTCCTCTTCCTATATCTTTTTATTTTTTCCCCTAGAATCATTTGAGTTGTCCTTAAGTCCTCATGTCAAAATATAATTTAAGGTCCTTTTTCACTCTAGAAATCAGAATCTTGGAATTGCTCATTTCAAGATATCATCAACATACAAAAAAAAATATACAAAGGATTAGCAGATTTAACATTTTTAAAATAGAGACAAGTATTATAATTGCTCCTATGAAAGCCAAACTTAATCATGCAAGAGTCAAATTTTAAGTTCCATTGTCTAGGACTTTATTTTAGGCCGTAAATGGATTTCTTTAATAAACAAGCATGGTTAGGTTTAGCATGATCAACAAAGCCCTTGGGTTGTCTCATATATATGGTTTTATTCAATTCATCATGTAAAAACACAATTTTCACATCCATCTGCTCAAGTTCCCAATCAAACAAAACACACATAGATAATAATAGTCGCATAGTCTTATATTTCACAACAGGGACAAAGACCTCATTATAGTCAATTCACTCTCTTTGTCTAAAACCCTTAGTCACAAGTCCAACTTTATACCTAGGTGGATCTTTAGGATTTATTCCCTCTTTAACCTTATAAATCCATTTACTTTCGATTAGCCTAGCATTTTCATGTTTAGAAACTAGGGTCCATCTGTTATTAGTTTTCAGAGATTCTAATTCTTCCTTCATAGCAATTATCCAATTTTTAGAATTTTTGTATTTCAAGGCTTGCTCATAAATTTATGGAGTATAAGTGTCATTAATAACAACAACAGTCATCAGAGAAAAATTCAAAAAGTTCACATTATCATTCTTAACAACATTGGAAGCATATTTTTTTATTAGATAGGATAATCCTAAGAACTCTATCCCTAGTTAAGTGATATTTATTCATAACAGAATTATTAACAACTGAATCATTTATAGCAGCAGAATTTTTAGCACTATTGATGAACGGGTTGTTTATCCGGTCGTAAAAATTAGAAAGAAAATGATTGCAAACAAACACATCATTGAAGCAAATAATTGCGAGATTAAGATCTTGCCAAGTTTATACCTAAACACTTAATCCTAACAATTAGATTATAGCGGAAGTAAGGATCAAACCCGCACAAGGCTATCAACTTATTTAAACTTTTTCTATAACAAATCTATTTAGAAAACGAAGGGGGGTTTGATTGATTAAAAACTAACTAATAAAAAACGAAAATATGATTTATAAAACTGATTAAGATGATTCGTAGAAAAGCAAATTCATTTTATTTGGTTGATGAATATCATTGTGATTTCATAAGAACACATAATCTAGCATGTTTGACCCTACTCCTATATGAAAAATATCTAGTACCTCAAACCGAGTAAACTAAACCTAACCAAATTGATTAAATACGACAAACACCTATAGTTCAAATCAATGGAAGCATTGATGATAAGAATACTAGGGAATATGCATTTCGCGACTAGCCTACAATGCAATTCTCTACACTAAGACTTAGTTGAAACTGAATCTAAGTGTTCATGCTAGTTTCGAAGGAAAATGTCAAGGCGAACACCATTAATCTATCCTAACAATTATGAATAAAGACTTTAATCTCAGGTGATCAATCTAGCTCTAAAATATATAATTCAATACTTAATAAATTCAGAGAAAAACAATCAAACCATGCTAACAAACCGAAATTACTCAATTATGAATAAAAATTACTAAGAAATTGGGGTTTTAATTACAAAGAATCAAATCAATACTTTACGAAATTGGGGTTTTAGTTACAAAGATAGAACAATGAATAAACATTACTAACCTTTGGAGAAGACTTCTAAAACACCCAAGAAGAATGTTTTCTCTCAAGCGTAAACAAAAACTTAAAAACGATAAAGAGTGACCTAAACAACGACTAAGCAAACTCTATAAATGATAGAGTTTTGGCCTTTTTAAAGGCTTAATCTAAAACATAACAATAAAATAATAAAAACTCGAAAATAACAAACAAATTAGCCCAAGATCGCAACAGAAAAGATAGGAAGAAAGACAAAGTCGTTGAAGTCCGTCTGAAGATCGGCGGGCACATATGAGACCTCTATGGCGTTGCTCGAATTCCACATCAGCATGCGCTGATGGATGTGCCCCGACAGCCGATGAGTCCTCTTCCAATTATGACTCCTTTAGCTTGTTTTGCACCTCCTATGTGCATGCCTTCCGTCTTCACTCTTTCTAATCTCCTCATTGACTCTAATAAGCTCCAAAGTAACTCAAATAAAATATATAGTGTTGGATGATGGTTCAGACTAAATACGTCATAATAATGCCCATAAATGTAGTGAAACGGTGCTAAATCCATGCTTATAGACGCATCATAGACGTTCCTATCAAAAGTCCCCACACTTAAACATTTACTCGTCCCGAGTGGAATAGAATACCACTCAACTCTCAATAATCCCCACGTAGAAAGCCCAAGTACAAAAATGCCCACAGAGAAACAACACCCGATAAGCTCGTCCTTCACCAATCCAACCTATACATAAAAGTCTAATCACACCGTAGAATGCTCTCAATCCTTACAAAGTAGTCACTCATAATTGTATAACAGTGTATCCTAACTAACTATAACTATCAAAATCAACGAATATCCTAAATCTCCTCTAAAACAAAGATCAAAGATAATGATCAAAAAGAAAAAGAAAAATTCTAACTCCGTCCTACACATCCCCTCTTCAACCACCATAATGACCTACGTCTCTAAATAATGTCCATTCCATACGACGCATCTCAACCATCAATTCCTAGAGAAAAGATCCGCATAGTACAACCACAACAATAGGCATCAAATACCGGAAAAGAAGTCTAATCCTAGTATCTACCCATACCATCGCCAATAGTGTGTCTCCGAATCTCCCAAAAGAAAAATAATGATCAAAATACCTCACGAAATGCAAAGTAAGCCCGAAATACTCTAACAAAGAGATCTAAGTCATGTAAGCTCAATGTGAGGTAAAAATAAAAATAAAATCTACTTCTTACCTCTTCAACCACCATAATGACCTACGTCTCTAAATAATGTCCATTCCATACGACGCATCTCAACCATCAATTCCTAGAGAAAAGATCCGCATAGTACAACCACAACAATAGGCATCAAATACCGGAAAAGAAGTCTAATCCTAGTATCTACCCATACCATCGCCAATAGTGTGTCTCCGAATCTCCCAAAAGAAAAATAATGATCAAAATACCTCACGAAATGCAAAGTAAGCCCGAAATACTCTAACAAAGAGATCTAAGTCATGTAAGCTCAATGTGAGGTAAAAATAAAAATAAAATCTACTTCTTATCTCTCCTTGTGAAACCTACCCGAAACACTCATATACTCCACACTTATGTCTCCGACGCCAAATATGAAAAAACCCATCCTAAGCACTCAAATTCTTTTCACTTTAATTCTTGCTTAATCGCCCTCTCGGGTTTTCACTTAACACTCTCATAAATGGTCTCACTTACTTCACAACTCTCAAGAATCTCTATTTGCGAGTCCTAATGCCAGTCAGATTACCTAGTTATTGCCTGTGCCCCGAAAGGTTTTCACTCATCCTAAAATTTTATATTGGCTCTTTCGTTTATGCCTCTTTTGTTTTTATTTTTATTTTTATTATTATTATTTTTACTTTTTTTGTGTTCTTCAGATTTATAGAGAATATGTACAAGTAAAGAATATAAATGTACCTCCCCACAACTAAACTAAGTATTGTTCTCAAGGCTAGTATCGAACATAAATAAGAACAATGAGAGAATAGAAGAATACCGCTACTGTTGTTGTTGTGGTGGTGGATAGCCTGGGTACTGGGACCTAGAAAAATCATCTCATTTCTGCATCATTTTTTGCATCTGCTCATTCTAGTGAGTCCAATGAGCATCCCACGCAACCCAACGAGTGTCTTGCACAATCTAGCGAGCATCCTGGCTGACCCAACGAGCATCCTAGGTGGCTGTATAATCGGTGAAGCGCTAATCCAGGCTATGCACTCTCTCGTAGGCTAGATGACCATATTGATCCTGCTCTGCTGCGGGTGGTGGAGGAGGGTGTTGAACAAAAATACTAGCCAATTGGAAGAGATCCCACTCCGCCTAATCGTCACATGGGGTATGGCAGAGGTTCGGGCCTAGAGAGCACAAACGGATGCATGTTCCCAACACCAAAAAGGTAAGAGTGGACCTCCTGATCTCTTCCCTTCCGGTGCACAATATATGTCCGGAGCATGTAAAAAGTCCATTATTTGGACAACGTTGAGCCGGAAGGAACAACAAACCGCCGGCTCATAGGGATGGCCAATCTCTAGCCAGTTCCCGATCAAAGTAATCGTCCCTCCTATGCAAATTTGTCCAAGTGTTGTGCTTTGAAACTTTAAGCAACTCTTCAAGAATAAACCAACGCAATCCACAACCTCGCTACCTTTCTGCGTACACGTCCACATAGCCTTTAACTCATTAATGGCGATCTTGTTCACCTCCGGATGGTTAAAGAATGACACACGAATCATCTTGTGGGTGAGACGAAGGCATGGGTGCGACCATGAATAATTGTAGTTTGGTACATGATAGTTGTAGCGCATACCAATTGATCGGAGCCAGAAGTCAAAGTTCTCATTCTCTCTAGTCGTGAAAGGTACGACCGTCTTGGTGATACCAAAGATATCGCGCAGGTCCTTGAAGCTGACCTCTAACCTACGTTCACCCAAAGTGAACCTGGTCATTTTTGTGCTCTAGTCAATACGAAGAGTTGAAAGAAACTCTTGCGTCCAGCTCACGTACGTTGGCATGGATATTCAGAAAAATCCACCCAACCCAGCTTGATCGAGCATCTCTCGCAGATAGCAACCGATCCCTAAATCCTGAAAAAGTACTTGTCAAAGAACATTGTGCTCATGACGTTGTGTTTGCACATATAATTGGTGATCTCCGATGTCTCGACTCTCTTAGCCTTCTTCTTAATGGGCCCGTGGCTCGGACCATCCCTGGATGATGAAGCTTGGTTTACCGTACTCATAAGTGAATGCATGAAATTTTAAAAGCTTGGTGAAGAGAGTGTCACCGGACAAAGGGTACATTGGCGGGTGCGGAAGAATATTGGCGGGCACCGATGGATTTTCTGTCGCTTCACTTGAAATCAACCATAGATGGGTGCGAACGAAGATCGGCGGGCAGCTGATGTGTTGCTTGGAAGCTTGTGAATAACTGGCACGACCGCTGATGAGAGCTCGGCGGGCGCTGATGGCTGTGGGCGGCCGCCGATGATGGAGTGAAAACTCACAAACTCTAAAAACCTTTGTCGGGGTTGCAAACAACCTCCGAACGAGCCAAATCAACCCTCAAAACATAGATCGGGGGAGAAGAAGCTAGTGGGACGTGTTTGGGGTTCGGGTTTTGGTCAAAATTTGAGAATTTCAACATCATAGACATGGTTGGTGGGCGTCGATGGTGATAGGCGGGCGCCGATAGTGAGTTTGCAGAAATCTGGGTTTGGAGCTCGTGAATTTGGAAGGGAAAAGTGTATTTTTGCTTTTTTGGTGTTATTTTGGAGAGGAAGGGGTTTATATGGTGGTGAATTGGAAGGAAAGAGAAAAAAAAGAGTTTTAGTGTGTGAAGAGTTTATGAAAATTGGTGGCTGAAGGAAGAAGATGAAGAAGGTAGGGACATTTTGGTAAATCTTATGTCTCGACTTTAATTTCCAGGAATCCTCACAAAAAAACGCTCACACTCATTAACTCTTTCTTTCCACACAACTATCTTATTATCCGGTTTGATCTCATCAACTATTTCACACTAAGAACACTTCCTCACTCGCTTTCTTTTACACGCTCAAAGACTTTTTCCTCGTTTCTTACCTCAGGCCCAAAATATATTTTTTCTTTTCTAATTTTTCTTTCCACTCTATTCTGTTACACTCTATTTTTTTATCGCTCGTGTCTTTTCACATTCATCATATTTTCCTCACAAAACGTCGCTTTCACTCAATTTTAAAAATTTTGGCTAAGAAGACAAAACCATTTTTTTACAATATGGCTCAAAAATTTGTTTAGTGGAAAAATGACTCAATGACTCGATTTAACCTACGAATTCAAAGAAATGCAATCTAAACTAAGAGAAATAGAAAAACAAATCACCTCAGCTAGGATTGCCTCCCGGAAAGCGCCTACTTTAGAGTCATGCCTTGACTCTTATGTAGATCAACTCACGTAAGTGTTGTCCATACATTTTGGAGCTTTCGCTCGCCAAATTTTGAGACCATTTGAACTTGCAGCTTTGGGAGTACGTCCTTGTTGGCTTTTCTTTCGAGTCTTGATTCCCTTGGATCCGGACTTCTTCTCGGCTTCCCCACACTTAGCTTGTTGCGGGGTCCTAGTAGTGTTATGCTTAGCCTGCACAAATGAATCAATAATTCGAGGATTAGATCCTCCGGGCAAAGTCAGTCCGGTGTCCAAGCTCGACACAACTAATTCCATCCCTTTAAGAGAATGAATCAATGCGTTATTGATAGTTGTACCGTACATTGCAAATGTAAAAGTCTTTCTGCCGACTCCCAAAGTAGTTGTGCCTGCTCGCACATCTATAACCGCACTCATGTTTTTCATAAACGGTTGCCCTAGAATGACGGGCACCGCCTTAGATTTGTAATCCATTTCCATAATGTAAAAATCTGTGGGGAAAGTAAACTCAACCACACGGACCCATACGTCCTCCAATGTACCTAATGGGAGTACGTAGGTCTTGTTAGCCAATTGAATGGCAACTCTAGTGAACTGCATTGGACCTAGACCAAGATCATCATATAAATAAGAAGGAAGGACATTAATGGAAGCTCCTACATCAAGTAGAGCGCGATCAATATCCATTTTCCCAACGTTGAATGGAATCGTGAACATCCCGGGGTCTTCCTTCTTTGTGGGCATGTGGTCTGCATTCTTCTTACTCCATTTGAGAGCCTTTTGCTCCTTCTTCTTCTTGTTGGTTGCAATCTCATCTAGAATACGCACAACGACCAAGCTTTCATCATTTCTGCATAAAGGGGAGAACCTTCCTCGACGTAGCTAAATACCTCAATCAAACTCCTCGTCTCATAGATTTTCAACTCATTGATAGTTGATGACAACTCCTCCTCATATGACGTCTCATCTCCATGGGATTCTGTCTTGTCATCACAATTGATTTCCCAACATGTCATACAACATAGGAATTCACTACCTCATCACTGTCGGAAGAGGAAGTGTTTAGCTCAAGTGGCTTGTGACGGTCTCGGGTGCGACAAACCGCTATCCTCGGACTTGCTGGTTGTAATGATTGGTCGATAAGGACCTCCGAGGTGTGGAAGTGGTTCATGGTGCACAAAAATTGGGTCGTCACTCTCAAAGTTGAGATGACGACAAGCATTAGGTGACGTATCATCGCTGAAGTTGGATTCTCTAAGCTCATATCCATCATCGTGGGGTCTTACACCTAGAATAGAACCTTGGTCACTGTGTGGATCGTGAAGTACTTAGTCTAACTAAAGATCAAATCTTTTGTGCGGAATATAGACTAAGAACAAGTAAACACTTCAATTCCAAAACGTTGGTTGATTTGATTTCTCTTGAGACTTACAACAACTAGGCACAGTTCTTAGTTTCTTTCAACTCTCCTAGCTGTTGCCTAAGCTCTAAATCAATATGAACTCTCTCTCTCTAGTTCGACAACCACTCTTTTGATAAAAGAACTAAACTATTTATACTAAGGCATAAACACCAGAAACTAATTACCTAAAAGCAAGTGAATAATAATAAATAAAGTATTAAATTTTAACTAACTAAATATAATGACGAAATTGCTTCAACTGTTAAGATCTCGAATCTAGAAAACTCTTGGCGAATCAACTCTTTCCTTCTTTAGCTCTATTTCCTTCTTTAGCTTCAAGGGAGATTTCTTTCCATAAATACGCGCTCGGTCCCCTTGAGCGTCTTCGGTACCCTTGAGCGCGTCCTCCTTGTGTAGCGCGTCACTTTGTGCAGCTCGATCCTTCTCTCTCAATGTTCGGTCCCCTTCAGTATCCTTCGGTTCCCTTGCTCCTAGTTAAGCGCCTTGAGCGCTAGTCTTCTCGTTGAACTCGCTCTTGTCTCTTCTCTTAAGCTTGTTGTTTTCCACGCTTTAGCTTCCTAAGTGACTTAAAGGCCTATCGATTTCCTGCAATATCTCACTCAATATACACATTAGTTCATAAGGTAGTTTGTTATCATTAAAACTAAGGCATTGTTAGTTGTATGAACTAGTTGTATGAACTAAGGGTCTAGTTCATACAACTAACAATTTCCCCCTTTTTAATGATGACAAACTTAGAATCCTGGCATAGGCAAATTATAGAGCTGAGATAAGAAGTAGCTTTCAATTCCCCCTTAATCAATGAACAAGTAGTAAGCATCGCCCTTTAACTCCATATGTTCTAGTTCCCCCTAAATTAAATAACTCCTATGCATGTAATATTCCCCCTTTTGACATCATGTAAAAGGGAATGCACAATATTAATTAAGGGAAACTAAGTGTAGCACGTGCGTGCCTTCTATAGGAATGAGTAAGTGATACAAAAGAAAATGCAATAAGTCTATCCCTATCTCAATACGCACTGAAACAAGCAGATAAGTGAACCAAAAACTAGCAATTCATTTATAAAATTGAAGAGCACACAGAAAAGCAACCAAAAAGAGCAAAAATGACAAGAATTTTAGAGGAGCTTTGGATTTCTAAGGGTCCCTAAGGGAACTGATACCACAGCTACTCCCACTGGTAGTCTTCCTTGTATTCATCCTCGCAACCCTCTTTCAGAGGCCCGATTATGAGTGCCTTGATGTGGTAGAGGTGCCAGTCGAGCAAACGCCTTAACCCAGATAGGTGTCGATTAGTCTGAAGGACAGCTTCCAAGGTGTGAAGCTGAATCTCCTCTGAGCTCATATTTGGCTGCAGCAGGGGCTTGGGCTCCTTCGAGGGGCTCTGTATTCGGCGAGGTCTGGATTCTGATCTGGGAGGGGCTGAGGTTTCGGGCTTTGGTTTGGGCTTGGGCTTAGGGTTGGGCTTAGGCTTAGGCTCAGATCTGGGTGTAGAGCCAAGTAGGAGCTTCTCAACCGGCGCATCCATACTGGCGTGCTTGAGTAGCCGGCGCAGCCCAGTTTCATTAAGAATACTCTCGCAGGGCGTCTCCTTGGTTGGCCTGCATATCCCCAGCTCTAGCATGAGCTTCTTGTCTATGTGGTGGTAGGAAAGCGCGTGGTTCTTATGCATCTTTACCATCAACATATGGGAGAGGATGAGTCGCGGAGTGTCTATTAGACTCCCTTCAATGACTTCTCGGAGGAGACACGCGTCAACGATGGTGATGGTATCACGCTTCTCTTGGCGCGGGATGATGTTTTGCAGCATGATGTAGTGAAGGAGATTTGTACCGAAGCCCAGCATGTGCGTCTTGATCTCCTTGGGACGCAGCTTTCCCACCAGCAGGTCCAGCGTCTCGCCCTTTCCAGAGGGCCAATTCTTCTTCGGAAGAGATGCGTACCCTTCACCCCTTGGAAGATCGAGCACCTTCTCCATTAGCTTGACGTTCAGTGTCTTGGGCTCGTCTCCCCAAGGAATGTGGGCCACAAAATAGAGCTGGCCAGGGATAGGGGTCATGACGGCGAGGGCATTGTAGAACTTTCTCACCTCTTCGTAGTCAACGACGAAGGGCTCCACCTCGATCTCGGACCATCGAGTGCGGTCGAGGGAGGCGACGACGGCGGCTACGTCGAACTCTGCGGGGCTGATGCTGGACCAGAATCCTTGGTCGAAGATATGGGGCTCGATGACGACTCTGGTCGAGAAGTTGCCGTGAGCGGGAGGAAGACTGAGGGACTCGCCGCTTTCAGACAGGGCGATTGTCTTTTGGCGTTTCTGGGTTGTGGAGGAGGGCGAGATGGCTAAGGCTCGTTTGAGGGAGGTCTCAGGCGGTGGAGATGGAGGAGTAGTGAGAGCGAGGGCGGTGGATGTGACGTCAGGCTGGTGATGGGTGGATTCCTCATGTTTGGAGGCGGAGGGAGTGTGCTTGGTGGAGTCGGCGGAGGATACTGGGTGAATGACGAGGGTCGATGGGTCTTCCTCCATGGGTGTTGTAGGTGAAGGCAGAGAACTGGGCACTTTCTCTGGAATAGGAGAAAGAGGCTGTGTGGTGCTGTATCAGGGAGAGCGGATGTGGTGGAGGAGGAAGCAGCAACAGGGGCGGCTACTTTGGAGCTCTCCATGAACTCCTGGAATTTGAGGAATTCAGCCCATTTACGGGGTCGATGTTCATTTGGTTGGCCATTATTGTGTTTGAGAGAGTGGGAGGTGGAAAGTATTAAAGGGGAGTGTGGTGACCAGATGTAGGTTTTTGAACGTAGAGTGCTTGGGAGAGAGAGAGAGAGAGTTTAAGAAGAGTGAGTAGTTGCAGAGGTGGTGAAGGGGGTCTGAATCTGGTCGAAGCGGCTATTTATGGAGAGGATCAAATGGTCGAATCACAACGGTCTTTAGTCAGATTTGGAATGGCGCCTCGTTTATCGCAGATGCAAGTGACCGTTGGTAGGCTGGCGAGTAATGAGTGCCTAGAAGATAGTCGACCGTTGAGACGCTCGGTCCCTAAGATTCTATTGGTCCCTATACTCAGTTCCTGAAGTTATCTGCGCTTGACTCTAATTGTGTTACTCGGTCCCCAAGGACATGTAGCTCAAAAACTGCGCTTGTGATCTCTTCTACTTACTCGGTCCCCATACTAGGACGTACTGTGTCTCAGTTCCCATTCTCAGTAGGATAAATGAACTCGCTTAAGCACATAATAAACTCACACACACAAAGGGACATAAAATCTCTTTAAAAAACAAGAAGTGCTAAGCATATATGGGTAGGCTTTTTGTCATCTCAATGAATATTCCCAGTTGTGGCTTATATGGTCATAGGGAACGTAACATTAAGATCAAGGCTAAGGGACTGGCCTATAAGCATGAATCATATCTGGGGGGCTTGATTATGCGGTTAAGAAACGATCATCGTGCATATATATAAGGGCTTGAAAATGAATAGCATGCAAATGGATCAAGTTTTAGCAAGCAATAGTGCAATCCTAGAGAGGGCCTAACTAAGCATTTATCATTTAGCATCACACAGAGCATGCGAAGGACAAATACCCCTAAGAGTATAGGCTAGGTTCGCGCACGTACTAGTCCTAGGTTCCCAAGATTAAAAGGAGCACTGAATTTACACAAGATCAAGGGAGAAGGCTTACGTGCAAGGAGATGCTTAATGAAAGGGGATCAAGCCCAAGTGAAGTCTTAGCTTGATGAACGGTTCCTTGTTCAAGGCCTTGGTGAAAATGTCTTCTATTTGATCCTCATTTCTACAATGGGTGAGCTCGATGTGCTTCTTCTCCACATTTACTTGAAGGAAGTGATGACGCACGTCAATGTACTTGGTTCGAGAGTGGTGCACAAGATTCTTTGAGATGTTGATCGCGCTTGTGTTGTCACACCTTATTTCAATCGAGCCATCGAGATTCCAAAGTCAGTGAGTTATTGCTTGAGCCATAGAAG